>NW_012154285.1:7985205-8063572 GCF_000956105.1 Propithecus coquereli
GCAGTTTTGATATTCCATGTGCCACATGTGGAGGGCCCCTGGCTCCCTGCCACCAGCCCTGTCCACCCAATCCATTCTTTACCCTGCAGCCCCCATGACGCTTTTGAGAGTATGCACATGATCATCCTTCTCTGCTTAACACTTCCAGTGGTTTCCAGAAGCTCAAGTGACTGGCCTCCTCTGCCTCAAGGCTGAGTGGGCTCCTAGCTTCTCCTTCTACCTGTCTTTCTGTTCCAGCCACCTTGACCCACGCCCAGCCCCTCAAGCCCACGCACTTCCCTTTCCTCTGTGCCTTTGCAATGCTGTTCCCTTGCCTGGAACCCCCTCCTCTCCCGTCCCTTATGATGTCTCACCAAGAGTCCTTTGGATCATAGCACAGAAACTTTACCAGGCTTAACACTCGTCATGTTAAATGCACATCCCCTCGCCTTCACACCAAAACAGACTCCCAACCCTTGACCCCAGCACCTCCCATTCTGTGCTGCAACTGCTCGCTTGCCCCAGTCCCCTCCACACTGCAAGCCCCTCTGAGGACAAAGGCTCCTCCCTCCCCTTCCCTGCTGACTCTCCCACCCCCTTTCCTGCCTTCTTTTGGCAGCACTTGGCACCAGATGACACAGGGGCCAACCGTGTGCTTATGTGCTTACTGTTTCTCTCCCCCTCCAGAGAGGGGGGCAGGGATTCCTCTGTCTTTTGCTCACTGCTCTCGACTCAATGCCTGAAGCCTGCCTGGTATATAGTAGGTGCTCAATAAATATTTGTTGAGTGATTGGTGAACAAACAAGCGACTAAAACCAGATGAGGCAGCTGTGCCAGCGGGTGGGATAATCACTCCGACTGGAGAAAGCTCCAGGGCAGTGTCTGGCCCCAGTGCCCGTGAGCCCGATGGCAGGCACAGGCCCGTGCACATGGGGCACACACTCCCCGTCCTCACCTTCCAGGTCCTCCCCAGCACCCTCCTCCTCACTCTCCTGCCCTGAGTCGGAGTCAAAGTTCAGGTAGTCGTTGGCCGGCTTGCCCTTCCCTTTCGAGGGCTCGGTGTCCAGGGCGTCGTTCGCCCAAGTGGCCGCCTGCGTCCGCCTCTGGTGAACCGACAGGAACTCCTGGAACTCGGTATCTTCCTTCAGCTGGTGGTGCCGGAGCCCGGGCAGCAGGGGCAGAGAAGGGCAGAGAAGGCTCAGGTGGGATCAACCTTTTTACCTGCTAAGAGGGTAAGAGGACCCTCCACGCTCACTTCCCCCAACCCCTGGAGGACTCCGAGGGTCAGGGGGTCAGTTCCGAGGGAGGCAGAGCAGACTCCCCGACAGACAAGACTAGGCAGCCGTGGGCACAGGCAAGGGGACAAGCGGCGTGGCTCTCCACCTGCCTGGGCCAGCCCCACCCCTCCCAGCCGTCCACCCTCCTGCCCTCTTGGGCAACAGGACAGACTCACCTTCTCCAGTTCACTTGCCACCTTTTTCTTCTTGTCATCCTGGAAACAGAAGGCACAGATGGTGAGGGTCACGCAGATGAAGGGAGAGGGGAGACGGCACTGCAACACCCTGGGAGGGCCCAACTTCTGGAACCGAGAGGGAGTCACTGTCCTTCCTTCCCAGTAAGTGACCACCTCGCTGACACTGGGGACAGGGGCTCGAGTGACCTTTTACGTACTTTCTTCACTTCTGGAGCAACGGAGTCTTTTGGAGGCTGCTTGGCTTGGCTTGGTTTCTGCGCATGCTTGCTCCAGGCTCGGGGCTTCGTGGGATCCCCAAATGACTTGCAGAACTCCACCTGTGAGGGCAAGAGGGGGCTTTTCACACCTGCCCTGGTGCCTGGGCACTGGGTGCCGTCCGTGGGCACCTGGAAACTTGGGCTTTTTAAACAGGCGATTGCCGCTGACTAGCTAAGCTAGTTGGAGCAGATTACACATCGTCCCTGAGTGTGGCTTTCTTGTCCTTCGAGTCTTTAATATAGTATCATCACAGTCTATTATTGTGCGTCTATAACACTGTAACTATAACAGCTACAATTTACTGAGGAATTCCACGTGCCAGGCACCGTCTTAAGTGCTCTGCCAATATTAATACACCAAGCCTCACAACAGCGGGAGGCAGGCGCCACCCCTCTCCCTACTTCTCAGATCTGGAAATTGAAGCACAGAGAAGTAAAGTCGCTTGCCTTGGGTTACACAGGCAGTAAGTGACGGAATGAGGCCTGGAACCCAGGGAGTCTCTGGACTCTGGAGCCCAAGCTCTTACCCCTCCACTCTAAAGGGTGGCCATGAGGATGGCAGGTGATGACACAGGCCAAGTGCTTAGTCAGGGTCTGGACAGGGCAATGGGGGAGGGGCGATGGCTGCCAGGATTATGCTAATTACTGTAAGGCGAGTGTACCTGGACCAGAGAACAGCTCTAGGGAAAACAGGGTGACCACAGGGGGCATGGAAGGAAGCTGGGGTACAAGCCTGAGCAGATGCTCTGGCGCTGACATCTCCAACACAGTCCTCTGAGATGACCTTGTGAGCACTGGTCCTGCTGGGGGCTGGTGGCCTCCCAAGCCATTCCCAGCCACAGTCAAGGCTGACACCCATCAGCCAATCACTGCCCCTAGGGGAGGGAGCTGCCATCTGGTTACACCCCCTGTGTGTGGACTTTCAAAATAAGTTTGTTGCTTCTGTAATAATGGCATGTGCTCGTGGAACAAAATTCAAATAGAAAAAAATAAAGTGAAAGTTTAAAAAATGTACTCCAATTCCTATCACCCAGAGAGAGGAGTTATTAATATTCAGGTAAAACTCCTACCACGTGGCCCTCTATGCATAAACCATACACATACAGAGGGGGGATACGGCCGTGTATGAATGGGACCACGTGATACACACATATACTTGTCCATTATCTGTTTTTTCTTTCTTAACAAAGCATTAGAGATGTTTTACAGTCATTAAATGCATGTGAGTGACCCCAGTGGGACCTCCTCCTCCAGGAAGCCTTCCTGACTCCTCCCAGGCCAGGGTAGAGGCCTCCTCTCTTCTCCCACAGTTGCTGGTGCTTGACCTGCCACAGCACTGATGACACTGAACAAAAGCAACCTGTTTACCTGTGGACCCCCCTGCCTGTCTGAAGGCACCTGGCTCAATGAGGTCAGGGGCTGGGGTACCAAGTATTTTTTCTAAATTCCCAGCCTCGAATGGGGGCTCACTGAGTGCTTGCTAAACGGGTGAATGGATGATGCAGACCTGTGGTTCTCAAAGTGTGGTCCTCAGACCGGAATCACAGGCATCACCTGCGGGCTTGTTGCACGTGCACGTTCTTGGGCCCCACCTCCATCTACTGAATCAGAAGCTCTGGGGATGGACTCGGGAAACTGTTTTTTAACCAGCTCTCAGGTGATTCTTATGCACTTGGAAGTGTGTGAACCAGTGAGGGGCACAGCCTTTGGGCCCGAGTGTTGAGTAAAAAAAAGATCTAGTGGTGTCACTTTCTACAGGTAAGTAAGGGCAAGACTCCCGCCGACTCACCGTGATCCGGGATGTGTCAATAAAACTTCTGTTGAAATGGTTCAGTGCTGTTTGGGCCTCTTCCTCGGACTTGAAGCCGATAAAGCCAAACTTGCGGAATTTACCATCTTTGGTGAACTTCAGGGTGCAGTCTGTCAGCGTGCCGAAGGCGGCAAACAGCTGCCTGAAACGCTCCTCCTTCATCTGGAACAGAGGGGCACGCGATGAGGGAGGAGCTGGGGCGTCCCCAGAGTGGGCGGACAAAATGGGCTGGAAACCTGAGGCCACCAGATCCTCCAAGGGTGACCTTAAATGATCAGGTGGCAGAGTATTTTTCTAGGCAGACCATGTTCCAGCTCTGACTCTAACACTTTCTAGTTGCGTGGCCTTGAGCCCCTCACCCACACACTGATGCAGAAATCAAGAGTCAAAACAGCTGCGAATGCCATCATCCTACCCTATGGGGCTGTTATAGCATAAGACCAATTACAGAAGCAGTATTAGGGCTGCTACATAGCAGACACCTAAAAAATGCTTGTCAGAATCAATGAATGAACAAACATGGCATGCTACATAAATGTTTGCTATTGATAATTGTAGTAGAGAGAACAATGGAGTCTCCCAAAAGATGTACACATCCTAATCCCTGGAATCTCTGAAGATGTCACCTTACATGGCAAAAGAGACTTTGCAGATTTGATTAAGTTAAAGCTCTTGAGATGGCAAGATGATCCTGGATTAGCCAGCTGGGCCCAACGTCACCTCAAGGGTCCTTACAAGGGGGAGGCAGGGGAGTCAGAGAAGATGGAAGCAGAGAGAGACTGCAAGATGCTACACTATGGCTGTGAAGATGGACTATGTGGCTATGAGCCAAGGAAGGCAAGTGGCCTCTAGAAGCAGAAAAAGGCAAAGCCTCCCCTAGAGCCTCCAGAAGGACCACAGCCCTGCCACAACCTTGATTTTAAGATTTCTGACCTCCAAAACTATAAAATAACTTGTATTGTTTAAACTGCTACCTTTGTGATAATTTCTTATAGCAGCACTAGAAAACCAACATGCTCATGTTATTATAACTTGGTCAAGAAGCCCACTCTACATAAAACTGACTCCTAGCATCCCACCATCCTCGCTCTAGCCAGGCTACCCTTACAACGCAGTGAGTTTTCTAAGCAGATACTGGCAGATCTGTGTGTGTGGCAGTGGGGTTGAGGGGGGACTACATTTTCTGAGGCAGCTTCTTAACAGGTCTGATGCCATCAAAATCTTAATCACTCTATGGGTTAGAAATTTTTATACACATTTTGCAGAGACGAAAATGGAGCTCATAGGGGATAAATGATCTGTCCAAGGTCTACAGAATCAAGGTTAGTGACTCAGCTCAGATGTATAAAAGACAGTGATTCAAGTCCCTACTGCCTGGGAGAGACCTCACTCAAGTCTGAGCCCAACATTGCTCAGCCAAAAACCTTTTGGTGACTTTCTGGTACTAAAGGCTCAAGGACAGACACCTAAACGGGAACACGAGATTCTCCATGATCCAGCCCTGACCCGTCTCTTCAACACCACGTCTTGCCAAACTCCTTAGAACCTTCTGTGCTTTTCACCTCCGAAGTTTTACTTTGGTCATCCTCTCTGGGTGACATCTTCCCAGACAGGCCCTGGCTAACTCCTCCTCATTTTCAGTTCAATCTCTCCTCCCCCAGGAGGCCCTTCGTAGACCTCTCAGATGGGTTAGGGATCCCATTCCAACCTCCTCTGTGCTTCCAAAGCACTCAGTTCAAACTTCAATCCCCATACTTGGTGTCTGTCTCTTCTGCTAGACTGCAAGCTCCATAAAAGTGGGGACCAAGTCTTACCCACCTCTATCTACAATGTCAGCAACGTTATAAATACTCACTACTAAATGTTTATTTGCTGAAAAATAATTAAAACCAGTGCAGGCAATCATGCTAAGAAAAACTATGGTGCAGTGGTCAGGAATGCAAATTCTAGAACCAGATTGCTCAATGCAATCTCTTCTCTATAAATTACCATCTGTGTGTAAACTCAGGCAAATCCCTTTACCTTACTGTACCTCAGTTTTTTTTACCTTTAAAATGGGCACAATGGAACCTATCTCACAGGGTTGTGGTTAGGATTAAATGAGTTACTTTACCTAAAGCACCTGGAACAGTGACTGGCACACAGTAAACACCGAGAGTGTTCGCTACTGCTGTTATTGTTTTTGTTATTTGTTCATTCATCAGACAAGACTAACGATGATAAGTTACTCCCACTGAGAAACACAGCAAAGCAGAAGTTGGGAGGGAAAGGAAGGGTAGCCATGCTAAAAATCCTCATCCAATAAAGCGAGGCATCAAGAGACACTGTCTAAAGATGATAGATGGATCAATAATAGATATTTTGTAAGTATACTGCTTGGGGAGATGATGGAAGAATTAAAAACAATAACATTACAGAGACTGGAGGGGAAGAATAGATGATCTACGTTCTTCATCTTTCATAGTGGGAGCTCGGCAGATAGTCACTGGGGTAGGCAGCTCAAGAAATGAAGAAGGCACACTATCCGGCAATTTTTTTTTTTTTTGGAATGCCTACCACGTGCCAGGTTCCGTGCGTGGCTCTAGGGAACAGAAAAGTGTGGCTGGGTCACTTACCACCCACTTATTGGATAAATAGTTTAAAGCCCTTCACACCCGCTCAGTATTGCCTCAATGACGGGAGCGGGGATTGGGACGCAGGTCCTCAGACTAATACACTCCATTGGCCTCCCCAACAGTCTCCCGACCAGAAGAGGAATATATAATAAATGCAGAGTCTGAGCCAGTCACGGGAAAACAACAACAAAGTGATCAGACAAGAGAGCTTGTGGGAGCAGGGCATTCGGCACGAGGTGGGGGCTGGCACCTTTCTAGAAAAAGAGGTGTCGGGTGCGAGTCCGGTACTCACCGGCCGGCTGTGAGACCTTAAGAGTCACTTTTCCTCTTTCCCATCGGTCAAAGGATCCTGCCTCTTTGGGTTCTGAACCCGCTCGGAGTCCTGCCCCAGAGGGAAAATCCCTTGGTTCTCTTTAACTACATCTTTCCCAACCCCTCAGCTCCCGGCTGGTCCAATCTTTATATTTCCAAGTCCTGGCTCTGCACTCACCCCGTTCGGGAGGTTCTTCACGATCAGTCGCGACATGGCGCACGGTCCCCTCTGTTTTGATTCCGGCACAACTGGACAGCGTCTTCCACCGTCAACTCTCACGCTACCGCTCTGGGCGCCGCCATCTTTGGATAGCCGGAACAAAGTCACGTGGCCCAGACCTCGCCCGGCCCCATCCGGAAGTAGGCGTGACCAAACCAGAGCTGCTCAAGGAAGTCACACCCCCAAGGGGCGGGCCTGGGTGCTTGCATTCTGCGCAGGCGCACGGCGCTCCCGGAGGCGCCAATGCCCCGGCGACGGCGGCAGGGGGCGCAGGTGTCCGACGTTGGCGGATGTTGGCGCTGCGCAGACTCGGCAGTCATTTTCTCGCTCCGTCACTTTTATTTTATTAGTTAGCCCTAAGACAGCCCTGAGAATGGGGACCGGATTAGGGACTCTTGCCTCCCTTTTAGAGGTGGAGAAACTGAGGCATAGGCACCATAAATCAATCACTGAGCATTTTGTGTAACTATTAGAATGTGCATATTGGAAATAAACATCCGCGTTTTGCAGTCGGGTAAACTGGGAGCCAGACGAGTAAACCAACTTGTTTAGAGTGGTACAGCTATGAAATAGGAGGTCTGAGATTGAAGTAGGGGCTGCCTGGAGCCCTACAATGAGCAACCCCGCGAGCATTGATCCGCAGTTCCGGCTGAGTGTTAAAGTCCTCGCCTGCCAACCTTCTAGCTAAGAGATCTTGGCCAAACTAACCTCCGTGGGCCTTTGTGTCTACTTCTGTAAAATGGGATAATTCTGTATTATGCTAGGGGTCAACATATAGGAACATGAAAGCGCCTGGGATATTCTTTTCCTACTGCTTCTCTGCACTTGCTTTTAGTTGGGGACTTGTCATATGAAACCTCCCGTTTCCTGTCCTGAGTGACGGTACTTCCTTACCGTTTCCACGCTTAGTGCCTCAGCCACACCGGACTTTTTCCCCAAGCATTTGCAATTCCCTCGACTTAAAAGACACTCCCTCCAATCCTTTTTTATCGTTAACAGCTTTATTGAGATATACTTCACACACCAAACAATTCACCCACTTAAAGTGTACAATTCAGTGGTTTTTAGAATATTTATAGAGTTGTGCAACAATCACCACAATGTTAGAACATTTTCATTGTCCCAAAAGAAACCGTATGCCCTTTAGCTATCACCTCCCTCTCCCAGCCTCTGGTAACCACTAATCTACTTTCTGTCTCTACGGATTTGCCTATTCTGGACATTTCTTATAAATGTAATTATACAATATGTGGTCTTTTGTGACTGGTTTCTGTCACTTAGCATGATATTTTCAAGGTTCATCCAAGTTGCAGCATGAATCAGTATTTCATTCCATTTGGGGCTCAATAGTATGACATGGATGGATATGCTACATTTTATTGATTCATCAGTTGATGGACATTTGCATGGTTTCCACTTTGTGGCTGTTATAAACAATATCGATGTGAACATTTGTGTACAAGTGTTTGTGTGGACATAGTTTTCATTTCTCTTAGGCATATTCCTAGGAGTGAAATGGCCAGGTCATATGGAAACTCTGTGTTTAACCTTTTTAGAAACTGCTACCTTGTTTTCCAAACTGGCTGCACTATTTTACATTCCTGCCAGCAGTATATGAAGATTTCAATTTCTTCACATCTAAATCCACATTTCTTATTAAATCTTTTTAATTATAGCCATTCTAGTCGGTGTACAGTGGTATCTTTTATTATTTTTCTTTTTCTAAATACATAATGAGCAAGAGTAGGTACAGTGATATCTCAGTGTAGTTTTGATTTGTATTTCTGTGATGGCTAATGAAGGTGAGCATCTTTTCATGAGCTTTTGCACATGAAAATATCTTTCTGAACACACTCCCACCCCTAATCCTTAAGAACAGCTCAGACATGGTGTCCTTGAACAGATCTCTTCCTCACTGAGCCCAAATGCAGGGAGCTCATGCATCTGCCACAGCATAAACCTACAGAAATTGCTGCTAGGAACATCCACTGCTGATTCAAAGTCATAGACAAGCTGCCGGTTTTCTCCACATTCTGTTGCCAAAGGGGCCCCACTCAGATCCATTTTTGTAAAACATCACACTAGGCACCAAAAGGAGACAAGTAAAAGGGGTTCATTAAATGCTAATTGTAAATTAAGCTCTGTCTATTTCAAGGAAAGCTCTGTCTATTCTATGTAGTTGTTAAGAAGAGGTAGGTAGCTCTACACATTCTCGAAGGAAATGCCTCAGTCAGCAGGAAACAGATGGTGTGCTCAGGACTGGACCGAAGAGATCTAAAGAGGGGACTATTGCCGCGGTGTGGGTGGTGCAGTGGGATGGACAATAACCTCCCCCCAGTCCAACACGTGTCCACGTCTTGACCCCTGGAACCTGTGAATGTGACCTTATTTGGGAAAAGAGTCTTTGCAAATGCAATTAAGGATCTCAAAATGAGATCATCCTGGATTATCCTGGCGGATTCTAAATCTTCTGTGACAAGTGTCCTTTTAAAAGACACGCAGGGAAAGTCACACGAAGATGAAGGCAGACTCTGGAGTGGTGCAGCCACGAGTCAAGAGATGCCTGGCACCACCCGAAGCTGAAAGAGGCAAGGGAGGGTTCTCCCCTGTGGCTTCTGGAGGGAGCACAGCCCCGCTGATACTTGGGTTTCAGACTTCCCACCTCCAGGACTGTGAAACTAACTTCCGGTTCTTTTAAGCCACTTGATTCGTGGTCATTGTGACAGCAGCTGCAGGAAAGGAATACAGGCAGGGTTAAGGGAACCTACAAAGCATTGTCAAGCACCAGGACCCAGCAGCAGGGGGGAGCGATTACCACCCCTGGAGCTGAAGGGGCAGAGGAGGACATTTCATCACTAGCTCTCAGTGAGGCCAGGAGCCATGGAAGAGGGGCGTGCTCTACGGAGCTAGAGCTGCAGAGAGATACGGCCACTTGTGTGTCGGGGATAAATACCTTGTTCCCTTTCTCTTCCCACCTCCAGTTTTCTGCTGGAATCTCCCCGCTGGCTGAAGCAGCCAAAAGCTGGAGGTGTGATCACCAGAGCTGCAATCCGCACAGGTAGCAGCTGGAGCATGGGGTGGGGTTAAGGAGCAGGCACAGTGGCTGGGAGATGGGCCACTGGAGAAGAACCAGCCGCTGGATAGTCTCCGAGAAGCCAGCAAAGCATCAAATAAGGTGTGACATCAGCTGTCGCTCAGGTATTAAAAAAGGGGGGGATGGGGATACATAAATACTTGTTGACTCGGTTTGCTAGGGCTCTCATAAATCTAGAAATGTGTTGTCTCACAGTCTACAGGCTGGTAGCCCTAGGTCGAGGTGTCGCTTGGGCTGGTTCTCTCTGAGAGCTGTGAGGATCTGTTCCTCCCTCTCTCCTCACTTCCTGGTGGTTTGCTGGCGATCCTTGGTGTTCTTTGGCTTGTAGACGTGTCACCGAGATTTCTGCCATCACCTTCACATGATGTTCTCCCTGTGTGCATGTCTGTGTCCAAATGTCCCCTTTTTGTAAAGACACCAGTCATATTGGATTGGGGTCCATCCCAGTGACCTCGTTTTAACTCAGGCATTTCTGTAAACACCCTATTTCCAAATAATGTTGCCTTGTGAGGTTAGGACTCCAACATAGGAACTTGGAGGGGACATGATTCGTCCCATAACAGTAACATAAGCAAAGATGATCTCAAAAGGTACGTGACGAAGTGATAATGGTGCTCGCTTCTGGGGAGGGGACTAAGAACGGGGGCATCTGGGTGAAGCAGATGTCTTTTCATGGAGTAACCTTTTGTAATTTTCATTTTTTCATCATGAAAAAATTACCTATTATTTTTAATAAATGAACATGTTACTCACGTATACACTACATACAGATATATTTATACCTAACCATAGGGCAAAGTCAAGAAGGATATTGTGTATTAATTGTGGTCATCTCTAAGGGTTGGCATGGGAGGGGTGAAGGGGTGGGGACACTAATATTTCTTTGTATATCTGTTTTGAGTCAGGGATTGGCAAACTTCTCCCTGGAAAGCCAGAGAGTCAGTATTTCAGGCTCACTGGCCTATATGGTCTCTGATGCAACTACTCGACCCTGCTGTGGCAGCTTGAACCACCCAGAGACGACACGTGTGGCCATGTTCCAATAAAACTTTATTTACAACAACAGGAAGCCACCCCATGGGCTGTAGTTTTAAATTATAGGATTATGGGTGTACTGGTTTCCTAGGGCTGCCATAACAAAATACCAGAAACTGGATGGCTTAAAACCACAGAAATTTAGTCTCTTGCAGTTTTGGAGGCCAGAAATTCATAATCAAGGTATCAACAAGGCTGTGGTCTCTCCGAAGGCTCTAGGGAGCCTCTTCCAGCTACTGGTGGCCCTAGGTGTCCCTTGGCTTGTGGCTGCATCGCTCCGACCTCTGCCTCTGTCTTCATATGGTTTTCTCCCCCCTGATGTCTGAGTCAAATCCACCTGTCTCTTCTTTTCTCCATTAGAACACCTGCTATTGGGGTTAGCACTCACTCTAAATTCAGGATCATCTCATCTTGAGGCCCTTAACTTAATCACATCTGCAAAGACCCTTTTACTGAAAAAGATCACGTTCACAGATTCTAGGGATTAGAATGTAGATGTATCTTTTTGGTGAGACACTATTCAACCCATTACATGGAGATCTGCTTGTTTTGTGGTAGGGTATTCTGAAAATCAAGTTTCACCCTATGTCTTATGGATACTGTCTATGCCATTGAAACACACGCACACAGACACACACACAGACACACACACACACACACACACACACACACACAAATGTACCCTCAAGCCTGGAGCAGATAACTTATGGGTCACTGTGTTTCCAAGTCAACAGATATTTATCGTTGTGTCTTTAATTAAATAACAACTGGAAGGTTGTTTCCTGCTCACTGTGATATTTAACAGATATTTATTGATATGCGATATGAATTAAATGACAACTCGGGGGTTGTTTTCTGTGCACTGTGACCCTGGCTAGGACGGGTTGGGGCTGGGTTTACGAGGCAGCTCTGAGATATGAGCCTTGTACAAGAGGGCCAGGGTGGGTTGCCCAGCCAATCCTGGTCTCATATGCTTTTATTTTATTATTTTCATGAACTGCCTTTATTAAAACATACAACTCAATGTAGCCTCCCCTAAAGAAATTCACAAATCAGAAGGTCTTTGAAAGGTATTAAAAGAAAATGGAATTCCCTTTATGAATCCCACATCCCAGCGTCAGGCCAGGAAAATATGGTCGCCACATGTCGGTCAGGACTGTTTGGCTGTATATTCCTGTGCATTTAATAAGCAGCCACATTATAACATTATTATTAGTCATCCTGCTCTCTGGCCTTCCTGTTTTTTCTTCTGCCTCCTTTTCTCTCCCAGCAAAAATAATCCGGGGCCATGTAGATGCCACCAGGCTGGGCTCTCCAATTATACCTGGAGATTAAAAAAAAATCTGGCAGGTCTAAGGCAGCTCCACCCTGGCTGCTTCTTGAGTGTGCTTGGGGCTGTCAGAAGTTGTGTCTGGTGCCTGAGGGAATTAACTTCCCACCCAGGGAAAGGCCAGTGGTGGGGAGAGATTCTGGAAGGTTCTAGAAGGTTCTGGAGAGAGAAGAGAGGGAACTCATGGTTTCCTCCACATGTCGGTTGCTCTCCGTCCTGACGAAGGGGACCAACGGGCGCCCAGCTGCTCTGGCCAGAAACCTGCGGGTCTTCCTGTGCCCACCCCTCACTCATCAGCCTGTGTCTGACCCGTCGGCAGGTTGTTCTGTCGACCCTACCTCCTAAAGATTGGCCCCGAACATCATCTTTTCCCCATTACTCTCACCTGGTCCGAGCACCCATAGTGTTCATCTTCTATGCTGCTGTAACAAACTCGGTGGCTGAGAACCACACACATTCATGATCTTCAGTCTTGAGGGCAGAAATCCTAAAGTCACATGCTGGTGGGCTGCTGCCCTCTGGAGGCCCTAGGGGAGCCTCTGTTTCCCTGCCCCTTTTCAGCTTCTAGAGGCCGCCTGCATTCCTTAGCTCAGGGCCCCTCCCGCCATCCTCAAGGCCAGCAGGGCAGCATCTTCAAAGCCCTTTCTTTGACCCTCTGTGGCCACCTCACCTTCCCTTCACTCTGACCCTCTGCCGTACTTTTGTGACTACACTGGGTTTGCCCAAATAATCTCAGATAATCTCCCCAGCCTTAATTTAGTCACATCAAAGAGTCCCTTTTGCTATAGAAAGTAACATATTTACAAGTCCCAGGGATTAGGATGTACATGTCATTGGGGGCCATTAGTCAGCCGACCACAGCCATCAGCCCTACCCAGCTTCCTCGCTGGGCTTCTTGTTCTGTCTGTTTCTCCTACAGTCCTGTTGAAACCAAAGCCAGAAAGACCTGTCCCTTCTCTGCCTAAACCTTCCAGTGCCTCCTAAGTCTGACCAAAAGCAGAAGATCTCATCTTGATCTGTTACTTCACTTCACCTGTTGTAGCCTCCTGGCTTATCCTCAACCCTACCAAGCAGGCTGCTGCCCCAGGGCCTTTGCACTTGCCGTCCCCTCTGCCTGAACCAACTTTCCTGCCATGTGGCTCCCTCCCTCACTTCCCTCGGGTCTCTGCTCAAAGTTCATTTGACCAGAAAGGCCTCCCTGGCCACGCTACCTGAAATGACACCTCCCACTCCACTCTACCCATCCCTTGACTTTGCTTTAGCATGACCTGGCATCTTGTATAATATTGTCTGTCTTTCCCCGATAGAATGCCTGCTCCATAAGAGCTGAGACTGAGTTTGATTTACTCACCTTGGATCCATGGCCCCCAAACCCGTGCCTGGCCACACTCTCTGACGCAAGACCTTGAGTTCGAAATTGTATTCTGACTTTTCATCAATGCTCAAGGGCAGCCATAGCTGCAGTGCAGGAGAGATTTGGGTGAGGGTTGGTGGCTGTGGGTAAAGGAGAAGGAACCTCCCCCTGCTTGGCGTGAAATGGGCAGAGACAGGGCGGCAGCTGCGGGAGACAAGAACGTGCACAAGAATTGAGAATTCAGTTCCATTTAGTGTGAGACGTGATCGGGAGGGTGCCGCCGTTCTCTTTCCCTAATCCTTCTTTCTGTTCCTGTTTGGCACAGCTCAAAGGCACCGAGAGGACTTAAAGGAATTTATCATACAGATATGCTGACCCATGTAGAAAATACATCAACGCATTGCTATTTGTTGTAGCATTGTTTGCAATAACAAAGGATTGGCACAGCACACATGTCCATCAACAGGAAACTGGTAAAAACGATGGGTAAAATATCATGCAGATGTTACAAAGAATAACGTAGTGCTCAGATCTTGATCTCTAATCCATTCTTCGATAGAAGGAACCAGGGCTCCTTAGAGTCATGGCCATTTCCAGGGCCGGGGCAGGGAATATACAAGATGAACCTGGGGCATCTCGCAGTGCCAGAAAGTAAGGACCTGCTAGAAAAAAAATTATAACTTTTCAAAGGGACACAGGAGCCAATTGAAAGGGCCCCCAATGTCCAAAACTGGAACATTCTGAGCAAAAAAATAAATAATGTAGTATTGGATTATGATCCAGCACATAAAATAAATATTCATGAGTCCATAGTGATGAATAAATAAATAAATGTGGAGGATAGACAAATTGAGAATTTCAAATAATTTATGATAATGCTTCACCCTCGAGAAGACGGAACGTAGCTCCTCCACCTTAAGCGTGGGCTGTGCGTAGTGACGTCCTTCCAAAGGCGACAGGGTGGAGAGGGAGGGAAATGAGTAACTTCACGGTGGAGAAAACTGACAAACCCGACCTTAGCCAGCTGGTAAGTCACGGTGACAGGACGCGCCCTGAACGGGAAATGGCACTTCGCCTCTGTGGTCATCGTCCCAAAGACCCATAACATGAGTCTAATTATGAGAAAACACCAGACTGACCCCACTGAGGGACATGCTACAAAGTCCCTGAGCAGCACCCCTCAAAGCTGCCAACGTCATCCAAAACAAGGGAAGTCCGAGAAACTGTCACAGCCAAGAGAAACCTAAGGAAGGGTGAGGAGTCAATGGATCCTGGGAGAGAAAGAGAACATAGATAAAAGCAAACAAGCAGAGAAAATCTGCATAGCGCATGGAGTTTAATGAGTAAGAACGCATCGACATCGGTTCGCGAACTGTGACGAATGTGCCGGAGTGAGGCCAACGGCAAGGAAAACCGGGAGCCGCAGATGTGGGAACTCTCTGCAAAATTCTCGCAACTTTTCTGTAACTCTTAAACTATTCTAAAATAAGGAGTTCATTAAATATTTTTAAAAGATACTTTGAAAATGAAAAAAGTGCAGTAGCTCTGTATTTACAAGCATGCATTAATTGCCAAGGTCAAGTCACCGAGGTGGCACACGTCTGCATCTTGCCTTTTTGGCAAAAATACTGCTGGCACCAGGCTGTGTCCTTCAGAATGCACCACATCCGGGGACATGTGATGTCACCTTGTCCCAAAACTGGTGATGGTAACTTGGATCGCTTGGTTAAGGGGCTGTCTGTCAAGGTTCCTATTTTGCAAAGCTTTACCCTTTGTCGTTAATAAGTAATCCATGGATTTTTAGAAACTTTGTCAGCTGTGGAAAGGCTCAGAGATGGTACATTTTAGGTTTTCTTTTTTTAAAAAAGTGTACACAGGTTTTGTGGCAATCTTCTTCCCATCCATTGACACACAGGGAAACTGAGGCCCAGAGAGAAGGCTCTAAATCTCACAATAGAGACCAAGGCCAGGTTCAAGTTCAGCTCCCTTTGTTCTTCCCTCCCTACCTGTGGCCACCCCTGGGGTCAGGAAGTAGAGGCAGGAGCAGGGGCGGTGCTGCAGATGGTCGCCTTGGGATGTCACCACCAAACACCATCAGTGGAGCCCCAGAAGCTCACTGTCCACCACCCCAGAAGCCCCTTGGAAGAGCAGCTTCCTCTTCCCAGGCAGCTGCAGAGGAGCCACGAGGGATCCAGGGCAACTCAAGACAGGAGACCAGGTGTGCACAAGCCCCAGCCACACCTGCACAGAGACCAGGCGGCTCACCTGTGGCAGGTGGCAGCTGAGCCTTGGCCTCAATAGGCCCTGCTGGAGGCCAGACAGTAGGGATGTGGGGAGCCCCCCCTGCTCTTGACAGTTTCCATAAATATTCACCTGGAAACAGCAGAAATCACAAATCAGTCATCCAACGGATTATGGCTTGGGAAAAGCTAAACTCTTTCTGAGAACACAAGCCGATGAGGGTCTTATCGTAGGCTCTGGAGGCTGCAAATTTTAGTGCCTCCGTGATCCTGGCTGGCTGCCTTGCTCCGCTGGGGCCAAGAGAGGATGAAGTGGGGATGGGTTGGGGGTAAAACCAGAATCATTGTCCTTTTTTTTTGTTTTTTCCATTTTTCAGCTGTGCTGTGTGAAGACACCTCCTTTGCACATACAGAGAATTATCAAGGTCTGTTTTCAAAGACACTTGACTTTGAACCATTAAGAGGCTTACTTTAGGCCGGGCTCGGTGGCTCACGCCTGTAATCCTAGCTCTCTGGGAGGCCGAGGCAGGCGGATTGTTTGAGCTCAGGAGTTCGAAACCAGCCTGAGCAAGAGCGAGACCCCGTCTCTCCTAAAAATAGAAAGAAATTAATCGGACAACTAAAAATATGTAGAAAAAAAATAGCCGGGCATGGTGGCACATGCCTGTAGTCCCAGCTACTCGGGAGGCTGAGGCAGTAGGATCGCTTGAGCCCAGGAGTGTGAGGTTGCTGTGAGCTAGGCTGATGCCACGGCACTCACTCTAGCTCGGGCAACACAGTAAGACTCTGTCTAGAAAAAAAAAAAGAGGCTTATTTTAATGGTTCTAAGGCATCATCATCACTCTTATTTGCTCTGCTCAGCTTTTCATCTCAAATGGTTATGAAAACAAGGTGAGGGCTCATTCCGATCCAACCTCAGAGCCCTGCTCTCACAGTGGGTTTAAAAAGACATTTCTCAAGTCGTGTTTTGTGGAACGGCATCCAGCGAAGTGTCTGTCACTGTTCCACAGAGGGAGGGAACAAAAGAGTGGCTGAACAGATTGAGAGGGTGCTGCATATCCTAACCCTCTCCTACAAACTCTCCAGCACCTCAGGACTTTGAAGTCTCTGAAAAGCCCTTTGGTCGAGACTTCTTGACACAATGCGCCCCAAATTTATTTGAGCCTCTTTATATCATGGAATATTCATTAGCAGAAAAATATTGCCCTAAGACTATCACTGAGTTTGGTTGTGGTTCAACTAGACAGGAAGCTGTGCTGCAGGGAAACAAACATGCTCATTCATTCATTGATTCATTCAAATATTTAAGGAGCAGCTGCTCTGTTCCAGACACGGTTCCAGGCACTGAGGGTACAGAGATCAGGACAGACATGTTCTTTGCCCTCAGGGGGCTTATAGTCTAGTGAGAGAGACTAACATTAAAAGGCATGCGCTTATAATCATCATCATCGTCACCGTCATTGTTATCACAATGAATGAAATATTAATTGTCAGACAATCTCTTTACCATCATAGGCACCAGCTTGGAGGAGAAAGGGGCTGTGCTTCTCCAAGTTCATGTCTAAGTCTAATTTCTGTGCTTCGAGATGAGTGAAGATTCCCCCAGTCAACCCAAAATCTGTGCCCACCGGCTCCTCTTGGCTTTTCTTTTGGAGTAAACAGGGCCACCATCTCCCCAGCTGTGCTCTCCCCTTTTACTGCCAAGGGGAGCTCTGGAAATTCACGGCCGTGAAGTAGCTCATCTCAAGACGATGACATAAAGCCCTGGGGAGAGCAGGAATATAGCATGTGGAGAGACCCAGGTTCAAATCCCATCTCTGACAGTTCATGCTGTGTGACCTAGGTAAGCCAGTCACCCTCTCTGAACATCATCCCTTATCTGCAAAACGGGACCAGTACTGCTCACTTCCCGGTTGGTGGTGAAGATTAGAGATAATATATTCATGGTGCCTAGCATAACACCAAAAGCAATAACAACAAAATCATATTTTGACGTGCCAGACACCAGCTAAGACAGACTATCTCATTTAAACCTAACAATAACTCAGTGACTTAGGTACAGTTATCACAGATGAAGAAACCTGAGCACAGAGAAGCAAAGTGACCTACCCGAGCTCACTCAGCCAAGAGGCAGTGAACAAAGATTCAGAGGCTACATTGTATCCACTATGCTATACATTGTAGCGGCTGCTCATTGAGTGGACAGGCTCGGCTTGATGCCTCTTTGCTGGTTGCAGATTTGTGCCTCCTGGCGCTCTTGCTAAATGCCAAGCCACAACCCTCCGCCCGGTTTTGCGTTTTCCTTATTGGGTGAGAGGCAAACTGACTGAGCTGGTCTTTCTGCGGCTGTTAGAAAAGCTGCCTGCAATTCTAGACATAGACCAGCAGGGGGCGCCAGAGGACCGCAGATAAGCCCGTGCAGAGCCGCGCAAACCTGGGGGAGAATCTTTGAGCGGCTGAACCCGGACACCTGGGATTTCCACGCCCGCCAGACACGCGCCCAGCCTGGCCTGGTGCTCAATGCATGGGGATTATTCCTGATTTTGCACCTGTAGGCCCTTGCCAGAAGGACCGTGCTGAACAGAGTGCCCGCTATCGTGGGTTGGTAAATATTTCTGCATAAATTGATTTGAACCCGGAGGAAGTCAAAGAGGGATCTACAGCGCAGACAGCAAGAGGGAGCGATCTGGCTGGGCAGGTGGGCAGGGAAAGCGTGCTGGTCGGGGTCCCAAACTGGGAACAGGCCACGGAGGTTCTGAAGCCGTTTCTGCAGAGATGTGGGCAGGATAAGGAAATACCAAGCTGTCCTAAGGCACCAGGGACCTGCAACTGTGGAAATCACAGTGGGCTGAGGAGGGCACCCCTCCCCGCAAGACACCCACTCCCTCAAAATAAAGGGGTCTTGGCAGATGTGATGGAGTTAAGGCTCTTGAGATGGGGAAATTATCTGGATTATCCAGGTGGTCCCTAAATGCCATCGTGTGTACCCTTATAAGAGCGAGGTGGGGGAGATTTGATGCACACAGAGCAGAGGGTGGTGTCCAGATGGAGTGGAGAGAAACAAAGTGTTGTCCTTGAAGATTGGAGTGATGTGGCCACAAACCAAGGCAAGCCGGCGGCCACCTGCAGTAGGCAGAGGGAAGGAACAGGTTCTCCCCAGAGCCTCAGGGGTAAGGGGGGGACAGCTGAGGCTGCAATTTTAGCCCCCCACCGAATTAATTTTGGGTTCTGGCCTCCAGAACTATGAAAGAAAAAAATGAGCATTGTTTTAAATCCTCAAGAGTGTGAGCATGTGTTACAGCAGCCGCAGGAAACCAATGCAGAGCAGAGACAGGGAGCGAGGTTGCTGCAGCTATCCAGACGGGACCTGTGGGCACAGACAGACACAGCCACTGACAGAGCCACGGCCGGGCCTAGGGGCTCTTCTCCACCTTACGGCCGCCTGTTGGTGCCTCCCATTGGCTGACCCCAGCGTCAAGGGAGCCCTGAGCAATGTGTCCATATGGGTCAGCCTCCGGGGCACAGAGCCGGGTGGCTAGGGGGACACATGGCTGATGACCAGCCCACCCACTCTGTGCCCAGCATGTGCCTGTAGTCAGCCAAGGTCTCCCGTTTTCTAGGACGGCCCGAGATTTTGGTAGATTTTCCCCTTTGCAGCGACGGCAACTTATATACCTCACAATGTATTTTCACTTTGGTGCTTCGAGAACACTTTCTTAAAAATACCTTTACTGGTCAAGAAAAGTAGCATCATTTGCCTGATTGCAAACGTCCTGATTTTGAGCTTGGGAAAACTGGGTTATTGCATATACGTGAGTCAGGCGTCCTGCCCTCAAGGAACCTCAAACCTAACTGTATTTCACACACACACATTCGCCCAGCAATAAAGGCAGAATGTGGTTATTAAGTGGTGGGCTTCGGGCTGACTGGATGCAATCCGAAACAGCATCAAAATCCCAGGAGGCGGTTTAGTGGAGCGGCTGAGAGCATGCGCTTTGGAATCTCCTGGGTTTGTAGTCCCAGCTCTGCCTCTTACCAGCTGTGCCCCTCGGGCAAGATGCTTAACCTCTCTGTGCCTTATTTTTCTTATCTTCACAATGAGGATGATGATAAGGTGGTTCCCACATGGCTGTGCTGTGATGATTAAGTGAGCTAATGAGCAGAGAGCACGTCACCGCGCCTGGTCGTGGCCAGCACTTCTTCATTGCAATCAACCTGCAACAGCTAATACTTGTCGAGGGCTTGTCGTGTGTGTGAGTTTTCCCAGTGAAATCCTCCCCACCGGCCTCCAAGGGAGGTTCTATTGTTTCGCCTATGTTACACATCGAGGAGGCTGAGGCCAGGGTCTTGTCCTCCGTCACACAGTGCGAGGCAGAGCTGGATGCAAGACTGTCTGGCTGCAAAATTTGTCTTTTTAATTTTTCCTCCCTGTTGCCTCTAACACGGTGCAGAAACATTGCAGGAAACAGCCTCACGAGAGCGTCCTGGAGACTTCCCAGCACAGGACTGTGCCTGAGGTCTGTGGCTCCCCTGTTTAGAAAGACCCCGTTCTGTCCCCCCTCCTGTGCAAATCCTAGTGCATTTTGAATTCAGGGGCAGGAAGCAGCTTGAGACATTCATGGAACTGAGTGACCTGAACCCATCCTGGCTCCCGAACCGCTAAAGGCCCCCACGGCGCGTTTCCCTGAGAACAAGAGAGAAAAGCAGACATTGTGTCGGGTTTTGGATCTAGCCTCCGAAGTCACGGAGCATCATTTCCGCCATACCCTGTAGGTCAGGGAAGTCACAGCCCGCCCCAACCGGATTTGAGGGCAGGGACACAGACCCTGGCCTCTTGGTGGGGGAGGGTGGGGGCCGTGTCAGCCACATTGTGAGAAAAGCACGTAGGATAGGAGTTATCCATGGGGCCCTGCTACACCTGTCACCTAGGTGTGGGTGTGAGAATCCAATGAGAGCCTGTTCAACAAAGCGTTTTGGAAGCTGAGAAACACTACACTTACCCAAATATTAGTAAATGGAAATTATGTTTGATATATTAGTTATAATAGGTAGGAGAGGACGTGAATTCTAGACAAGGGACGGATGGTTACCCTACAAAAGATGCACAGCCTCCAACTTTTTCTGACGGGTTCAGTGAGATTTTCAGCTTAGTTTTTTTTTTTTTTTTAATGCCATTTTTTCTTTAGAGGGAGGGCGCACATTCATAAACATCATTCTTTTTGCCCCTCAGTTAGGCAGAGGGTTTATTTTGTGCTTCCATGAACTCGAAGGCAAATTCAATTCGATTCACGTGGGGAGGGGAACGCAAATGCTCCCCCAAAGGAAGCAGCAGGAGAGTATGGACGGAACTGTGTCCCCTCTCCCCGCCCCCAAATTCGTGTGTTGAAATCCTAACCTCCCATGTGACTGTATTTGAGATAGGGCCTTTAAGGAGGTAATTAAGGTTAAATGAGGTCACAAGGTGACAAAATAAGACCTTGGAACAACCCCAAAAGGGATTTTGAGTGATGTCTTGAGATCAGAGGGCAAAGCCAGGCCAAGGTACTGAGATTAAAGTACGGACGGGCGAGAGCTGGGGTGGGGAGCTCTGAGACCTGTCCTCGCCAAAGGGGGACTTGGCTTCCTCTCTGGTAGTTATGGCAGAAAACTCTCCCCAACTCCCTCCACCCAGTTCTGGGCATGTGCCTCCTTGGCTAAAGACTACACTTCCCAGGCTCCCTTGCAGGTCCATGTGGCCACGTGACTCACAATGATGACGAAGGGAATATTTATTGAGTGTACAATGTGTCAAGTACCTTAAAGTACCAACTTAGTTAATTTTCATATTAACCTCCCTATTAGCGAGATACTATTCTGATTTTCATGAGGAGACTGAGGCTTAGAAATGGGAAATAAGTTACCAGAGGTCGCACACTTGGACAGAAGTGGCACCATCTGTAACATTGTAATTATAGCGCTACGTTGTAATTTGTTCATTACAAATTACATTGAAACATAATTACAATGTTATGCTGCCTTTCTCATAGGCAGAGCCAGGGTATTTGTTCATTCAAACATGTATCAAGGTCCTGTCTTATTCCAAAGCATTTTTACATGCATGATCGCATTTCCTCCTGTGCAAACGACTGGCTTCGAGAACTATTATTATGCCTATTTTACAGATGAAGAAAGTGAAGTCCAGAGAGGTTGCGTGATTTTTCCAAGAGCACACAGCTGGAAAGCGGCAGAGCCAGGATTTGAATCCAAGACTCTCTGACTTTGGAGCTTCGGCTTTTGCTCTCAGTTCTGCCTCCAAGTGCGGCATGCTGGGCTGGGACTTGGGGGATGAAGTGCCAAGCCCAGAGGGCATGAGAGCGACAAGGTCAGCCCGCCTCCTCTCCAGGCGCTCTCTGCCTCTGGGACTCTGCCTTAGTCACACGTACACAGCTGCCAGGCATCAAAGTCCTCTCCAAGATGTATTTGCTGTGAGTTCTAAACAAACGAGTGTTACCATGTAGCTAAGAGAAACATTGGGAGGACACAGTGTACGAAAGCCGACTGGCCTTTAAAGTCTCGTTGATTAATCAGCCTCCTCTTTGGTCTCGTGCCCTCAGTGGGGGCAGGGTGGAGGGGGGTGGCATCTCCAGACTGTCCGATTCATCTCTCCTCCCACCCTGGAGAGAGCTCCCCTTTCAGTCTCTGAGCCCATGAAACCAACGCACACAAAACAATAATAAACAGCTACCATCTATTGGATGATCACGTGAATCATACTAAGCACTTTACATGTAATATTCCTTTGAAGGCAAACCCCAAGCAGGTATCTTTGCTGACCCATTTTACAGACAAGGCTGAGAGTGCAGAGCCAGTGGGCAGTGAGGTTTGTCAGCGAAGATACCCGGAGAGGAAGTGGAAAAACAAGAGGGCACTGACGACGAGACCGGAAGGAGAATGCGCAGGTGATGGAGGAAGAGAGAAGATTCGAGGGCAGAGGAATCACCTGTAAGAACAGGGCAGCGGGAGGGAGGGCCTGAGATGTCTGATGTGGTGCGGTCGTAATGATAACAGAGGGAACCACGAGATGCTAAACTGGAGGCATTTTCCTGGGTCGAATTGTATCAGACCTTGACCTTGCTAAGGAGTCCGGACGTTCACCGCAGAGCTTCTGGTTGCCACGTGAAGATTCTGGCGCAGGTGAATAGAGTGGTAGGTCTAACTTCAAACCCCTTCATCGTACACAGTTCCCAAGACTGAGAAGTCAGCTGCTCACCCCAGAATGTGGTTCTCGAGTCCCAAACTATATACTGTGACATTTCTACTGCTGCTCTTACGTCTTGGGAAACAGAATGTTCGGGGTCTGATAATGCGTCTGGTGAGAGAAGAACAATTAGGGCATCTGTGCATTGTGCTTCTATTTGTCCTTCTGTGCCCAAGGCGAGTGGTTCATGGAATGTTCGGGCCTTGACTAGAGGAAACTGAAAATAAAGTGGATGGGTTTTCCTAAGTGTATTTGAATTCCCGAGCATCTATTGAGGGGAACATACAAGGTAATTTCCTTAAAGTGCGCTGTGCACAGCCTGGCATACACTAAGTGCTCAATAAAGGAAGCCGTCATTCTCATCGACATTATGTAGCTCTCAGCTATGTGCCCAGGAAGTCAGTATCCGTCCCTCACTCGGGGCTTAGTCAGGACCAGAGCTTCATTGAAAGCTTGTACGTGTTCATTAGATTGTGGTCCTCATCACACAATGTGTCTATATATCAAATCCTCATGTTGTACATCTTAAATATATTCAGTTTTTATTTGACAATTATACATATATATATTTACAAAACGTGTAGCATCAATGGAACAGGATTCAATTCATGCATTTTTCATTTCAAATAGAATGACCCACCTCTGCTCACATGAAATGTACATTTTATTTCTTTTTGTACCTGGAAGACTTCGTACCTGGAGGTTTTGAGACCAGGCTTAGATGATGGTGTGGCACTCTGGGACTGGGGTGACTGCAGTTCCCTGCTGGCATTGAGACCGCGGGTTCTGGAAACAGATCTAGATCTCAAATCTGGACTCCACCACTAACTGTGATACGTGCTGCTAAACATTTAACAATGGCTCTCTGCAAAAAAATCCTGATATGCAGCATTTCCCAATTTCCGTGTTGTAACTACTCTCGGCATAGCTGATCTCCACAAAGGTGCTGTCACTGAATGCGAGGTGGGAAGAGGCACGCAGCAGCATCCCATTGTGTTAATATAATATCGCCAGCAGCCAGGAGTAAATAAACTGTAGCAAGGCAATCGGGAAGTGATGAGTTTTGGGTATTTCCTTTGTTTTAATATTGATTTAGTTGCAAGTTTATATAATTTAATTTTTACTAAAGGCCACATTTGACAACTGCTTCACGAAATTCCTGAACATTTAACAACCAGCCCTCGAGAGCTGGTGTGAGCTGACCCCAGCCCACCCCTGCACCTGGCTTTTCTGCATCTCAGCTTCTGACCTGTTGAAACCAGGATAACACAACTTACTGCAACGTTTGTTGTGGGAGTTAGAAATAGTGTATGCAAAGTGCTCGGCACAGATCGCACCTGTCAAAAAAGGTAGTTGCCGTCGTCACAGGTCTAGTTAGAGTTTATGGTCTTGGGGTTTTTGAGGGTGGGAATAGGAGCCCTTCTGGCACACCATAAAATTTTATTTTGCCCATGAGAAATGGAAGCTGGGACAAGGGAGGGTAGCTGGGGTCTGCCACTTGCCAGTCAGGTTGCAGGTGCTGGAGGACCCTTGTATATTCCAGCTTGTTTTTCTATCTATTTATCATCTCTCTCTCTGTGTTTATATAATAGCATGTCTTTTGGAAAATTGCTATACAAGTATATACATCATTTTATATTTTCCTTAAATTTTAAGATTCTTTTTCACAAAAATAGCATACATTAACTGTGCAAAATAGAGATGCGCCTGTTTCGAGAATCCAGGAAACATTCCATAAATCTTAAGTGCCATTATTTGAGAATATGCACATACATTCAGTTGAATCAATGAATGAAGGAAAAAGGGAATGTGTTCTCCCTGCCCAGACGTGGCCACTGCAAATATTCTGGTGTATGCGCTTCCAGTGGGTTTTGTGTTCTCTGTTTCTCTAACTGTATTTAAAAAATGAAAACTCACAAGGTTCTCTCCCACATGCTGTTTCCTGCTCTGTTTTCTATTGAATTAATTATAAACAGAAAATTCGGCTCTTGAGGACCTGCAAGAAAGGACGATGGCATCAACGCTGGGTGTCATGTAAATGATGGGAATTATTGTCCTGGGTAGGGCTACTGCCACCTCTCCCTTCACCTCTGGGATTTGGCTGCTTAACTTGCTGTGAGGCCAGGGCCCCTGGGTCTAGCTTCAGCTTTTCCAAAGTTAAGCACCAACTTTTCTGCCCAGTGTCAGTGGACTCTGGTCCTTCTGAGACCTGTAGTGATAGGGGGAGCTCCCCAGGCCAGGCCAGCTGCCCCTTGACCCAGCCCATCCCCACCCAATGGCCCAGGTCTCTTGCCACTTGCCTGTCCCCTTGCCTTCCTGCCCTCCCACCCCTCTCCTATGTGCATCCACAATCCTGTGCTCTGGGGAGGGTCTGGACAACAGCTGCCTTTGATCAGCCCAACATCTGGGCTGACTGGTGATCAAAGATGAGAAGGCTGCGACAGCTGAGACTTGGCAAGGACCCAGCCTGGCTAAATACATGGGTGGGGGAGGGGACAGACAGGCCAAGGGGTAGGGGAGGGTAAGGAAGGTGTATGTCTGGGGAGTCAGAAGCAACCCACCAAACCACAGGGACCTGGTGGAAGAGCAGCAGTTAGGACCATTAGCTTTGCTCCTGTGGCCTTGATTCTCTGTGCCTCAGTTTCCTTTTCTGTAAAATGGGAATAGTAATGTGTGGACAAAACGAGCTATCAGAAATGTAAAGTGCTTAGAACAGTGTCTGGTTCCAAGAGCGAGAACCCATAGACGCCAGCTGTCGTTGCTGTGCTGAGATTATTGCTATTTTTATCCCTGGGACCAGCCAGGGAGAGAATGATGGAGTCTGATCTTTCCAAAAGCTTTAGTGCCTAATTTGTAATGAACTGTTTCAGGCTTCAGTTTCCCCACCAGTAAAATGGAGAGCCAGCCCAGGAGTTTGGAATTAGGCAGGGGTGATTTCTTTCCATTTTACCGACGGAGAAACCAAAGTTTCAAGATAGGCAGCTGCACAAGGAACCAGCCCAGCATTTACCCACCTAGGAGCTGCCCCAGATTGGAGAGTTGGGCTTCTGTTCAGGAGTGTTGCCAGAAAGAAGGAGCCCAGGGCGATGCCACCGGGATTTTGCATAAGACAAAAATTTCCCCACTTTCTCCTATAGCTTGGAGTATAATAATACCACCACCACTGGCAGCAGCAGGTTGTTTTATTTTTGGCTTTAAACTTCTTAATAAAGTATAAGATATATGAAGAAGGGTGTACATGTCAGTACATTTGAGTGATCACAAACCAGACTCACCCATAGAGACAGCAGCCATGTGGAGCAGCGGAACATTCTCAGCCCCCCTAGAAACTCCTCCTGTGCCCCCTCCACGGAAACCACATGCTCACTAGGCACCAGGCGAGGGGGACATTGCCTTGTAGGCACTCACCTTACATAGGCCTTGCAGCAACAGTATGAGGCTGGTGCTAGTACGATGCCCATTTTGCAGATGAGAAAACTGAGGCACAAAGAGTCTAAGTAACTTGCCCGAGGTCACACACTGACAGGGAGGGCTTCAGAACTTTAAGCCCTGGCTGCAGGACTGTGAGCATTTGCTGCTTTAAGGACACTGCTTTTCCAGGGATGGTATCTTACAGGAATGATGCTGTTATAGGGACAAGGCATTTACGGGTATGGCACCCTCAGGGGTGGGTCAGTAGGGAGAGAGTGTTTTATTTTCTGGGAGAAGGATATGTTAGGAAAGCAAGCTCACAAATAATAGCTGTGTGATGCCTCAGGGCTTCTTTTAGGAAATAGAGCTGTTTGGTGGCCCCGGGGGTGGCGGAGGGGCTTCCCCTGACACCCAGGAGCCCCTGATGAGTAGTGGCCAGTGGCTTGCTCTCAGGGACTGAACAGATGCTGCAGCCCCTGCATCTGCCTGCCCCTCTCTCTTCTCCCCCTTCCCAGTTCTCCTCTCTGAAAGCATCCTCTGTCCATACAGGAGACGTGCTGATGGCACCAGCAAGAAGCCCTCCTCTTTCCTCTGTGGTCTTGCATGCAGAAGGTCTTAGCCTGGGTCTGAAAGCAGAGCTTGAGGCAAGGGTCCACGTGCAGGCAGTTTACTCAGAAAGTGATCCCAGGGAGCAGGAAAAACGGGCAGTGCTAGAAGGACGTGGCCACTGCCAAGGACCTAAGAAGCCGTGTGCAATGCAGCTCCGAAGAGTCTGCACAGGGCAGAAAGGAGGGCAGCATTTATCCAGTGGCTCCCCATCCCCCACTGGTCAAGGTGGCCCAGTGGCTATTCACTCCCCCAGCTTGTGGCTGTGTGAGGGTGTGGACCTCGCTTTGCTGGGGGTGTCCACGAGCCCCTGCATTAAGCTGGTCGCAGCTGCCTGGAACTGGTTGCTGCACCCCTCAGTGAGAGGGGTAAGGGTGGGGCCTGAGCAAATAGGGAATGGTGCAGAGAAGGGGTTGGGGACTGGATGTCACTAGGAAGGCTTCTCCGGGCCCATGGGCTGGGGCTGTGCCCCCACCCACCCTCTACCCTGGTGAACACTCTTCTTCCATGCTTTGCTCCAATACACCCCCGAGAACACGAGATGACGACTTGCCCTACTTTAAGGCAGCCTGTTATGAGTTGAATTGTGTTTTCCAAATATTCATACGTTGACGTCCTAATCCCCAGGGCCTCAGAATGTGACCTTATCTGGAAATAGCTGATTGCAGGTGTATTAATAATTTGTTGAGATAGGGTCATATTAAAGTAGGGTGAGCCCTAAATCCAACCGGACTTGAGTCTTTATAAAGAGGGGACATTCAGATGCAGACACATGGACACAGGGAGAACGTCATGTCAAAACGAAGGCAAAGATTGGGGTGAAACATCTAGAAGCCAAGGAGTGCCAAGGATTGCCAGCAAAGGGTCTGAAGTGAGGAGAGAAGGAGCAGTTTCTCCCTTAAAGGCCTGAGCAGGAACAAACTGAGCCCATCTTGATCTCAGACTTCTCTTCTTCCTGAACCACGAGACAACACTTGTATATCGTATAAGCCACCTGATCTGTGGTATTTTGTTAAAGCAGCCCGAGCAAACTAATAAACCTCCTAATTTAGAAAATTTAATTCTGCCAAAGAGAAGAACTTTCATCTTTGGATACATTTTGGGCCATGATCCACGCAGATAATCAAACAAAACAACAGATCCCCTTTGCAAAGAACTCATAGCCACATAGCATTTTGAAAACTGCTTTCAGAAGCTCTCCAATACCCTCAAATGCACCTGTGGCTTAAGAGACATTCGGGAGACAGTTAAGTACTCAAAGAGGCAGAGCAGCTTCGTGGGGGAGTGAAGAAACATCTCTTAGCTGATTAAGTCACGTGGATTTGATATACAGATATTCTACTTATGATTTATGCTTCTCCAAAGGTTGCTGCTGAGTGGGGAGGGAAGTCTGTAAGCTTTTATGATGAGAAGGGCAGGGTGGCAAAAACTGTTGGCAAGAATTTGGTGTAAATGAATACCTGTTGAGGTCATATCTCAGCTTCCAACTCATAGTAGACGCTCAACAATGCAGTCTCTTGCTGCTGGCTCCCGGGAAGCAGGGACATACCCAGGGACAGGAGCCAGCACTTTGCAGACTAGAAAAAGTCCCACAGGGCTATTCATTTTAACCCAATCACCCAGGTTTTTGGCAGATTTGCACGGCTGCTATTCCACCTCGATCTCTTTCTTTTATTGCTTCTCTGTGAACATCCTCTGGCTTCTAGGAACTTTGGCTTCTTGTGGTTGCACCTGTGGCTCTCTTTGGAGGCCTTAGACAACCAGCTGCTCTGCCTACAAGCCCAGGGAGCTGGTGACACCGGGAGACAGTGCACATGCCCGGCACTGCTCTGGGGTGACCCCTAGCTGACAACTGACGGGCACAAGAGTGTGAAAGCCCGGCTTCCTTGCCCTGAGTGAGTCAGAATCCGCTCTGTGATATAATTTACACCGCAGAGCTTCCCTGCAGGATCAGGCCAGCTCTGAGGCTTTGCTGAAATCTCACCCTGGCTTGGCATCCTCTCTTTCCCCTTCTGTTTCTTTCATTGCCTGTAGGTTTCCCCTGGTGCACTTCCGTAATAAATCACTTGCACGAGACTCCCCTTGTCAGTTCCTGCCTCTGCAAACCTCACATAAGGCAGGAGGTTTAGACCCTTCCAAGCATCCCCAGTATCTTCTCAAATACCCTGGACCTGGTCTGAATTGTGCTTAAGTGGTGGCAAGGAGAGAGAATTGGGTCTTATCAGAGATAATAACGGGGGGAAACTCCATCAGTTAATAGGAGGGTCAGGAAAGGTGATATCATGTTAAACCAGGGTTTCTCCATCTTGGTACTATTGACGTTTTGGGCTGGATAACTCTGTCATGAAAGGCTGTCCTGAGCATTTTAGGATATGGAGTAGAATCCCTGGCCTCCACTCACGAGAAGCCAGCAGCATTGCTCCAGTTGTGACAATCAAAAATGTCTCCAGACATTGCCAAATGTCCCCTGGTTGAGAGCCCCTGCATTCAACCAAGGCCTGAGAGAGGATAAGACTTAGCCAAGAGGAGGCAGCATTCTAGGTAGAAGGAACAGCATGTGCAAAGGCCCAGAGGAAAAACTTAGATCTCTGGAGGAAGACGAAGAAGGATGGTGTGGCTGAGTGCAATGAGCAAGCAGAGAAATGGTACAAGATGAAGCTAGAAAAAGCGGGCAGAGGCCAGACAATACAGGGACATGTAGGGCACAGTCATAAAGCCTTTAGATCTTAATTTAAGAACAATGGAAAGCCAGAGAAGGGATTCTTCCCCAATTTATTTATTGAATGTCTACTCTGTGCCAGACATGGTGTGAGTGAAGGTCAGGGAAGGGATTTCAGAGGAAGAAACTGACTGTATACAATCACTAGGGCCAATTCTGTGCATTTCCTCCCAGCTCCACATTCAGTGACATTGTATCAGTAGCTTGAAGTCACACACGGTGGGAGTATTTACACCACAGAAATTGGCATATGCTACAAATCCGGACCTCACGCTCCGCATGCCCCACCAGATCATGGAGTTTGCAAATAGAGATAGTTTTATTCCTTCCTTTCTAATCTGGTTGTCTTTTATGCCTTTTTATTGCCTTTTTTCCTGGCTAAAACCTTCAGTACCGTGTTGACTAAAAGTCGCAAGAGTGGCCATCCTCATCTCATTCCTGATCTTAAGGAAAAAGCTTTCAGTGTTTCATCATTAAGTATGCTGTTTGCTATTGGTTTCTTACAGATGCTCTTTATCAGGCTGAGGAAGATCCTTTCTATTCCTAAGTTGCTGAGTTTTTTTGTTTGTTGTTTTTGTTTTTGGGTTTTGTATGTGTGTGTGTGTGAGTGAGAAAGGGTGTCAGATTCAAGAAGGATCTGCAGAGGAGCATTGCTATGGTCTGAGTGTTTGCATTTCCCCAAAAATTCAGATGACAACATCCTGACCACCAAGGTGATGGTATTAGGAGGTGATTAGGTCTTGGGGACAGAGCTCTCATGAACGAGATTAGTGTCTTACAAAAGAGGCAACAGAGAGCTAGCTAGTCCCTTATGCTATGCAAGGATGCAGCAAGAAGGCACCATTTGTAAACCAGGAGATGGACCCTCACCAGGCACCTTGATCTCGGACTTCCCAGCCTCCAGAACAGTGAGACATAAATCTCTGTTGTTTATAAACCACCCAGTCTGTGGTATTTTATTATAGCAGCCTGAATGGACTAAGACAAGTACCTTGGGCTGGTTCTTACCTTTTAAAAGCTCCCTCTGGTCATTTTGAGGAGAATGGCCTGCAGGGGTGGGGGGAGGCTGTGTGGTCATCCCGGCCAAGGATGATGGCACTCCAGCTCTGGTGGTGGCAATAGAAAGGCACAGCCTCAGGAGACACGGGGGCCAGAAGGTGCACAGAAGGGGTGGACCTGACAACACGTATTGCTCCTTGGGGTGGCATTCCCAGAAGGAGAGTCCAGATAGGGGGAGGGGATGAGCCAGGGTGTGGTCTCTGGTCCAGTCCAGCCTTGGCCTGACCCACCAGTATCCTTGAAAAGATCAGAGGTGGGCCAGGGTCTGTGTGTGTGGTTAGGGTGACTGACCAACCAAACTGCTTTTCCCAGGACAGAGGGCTTTCCCAGCATGCAGGACTGTCCGTGCTAAAATCAGGAGAGTCCCAGGCAAACTGGGACTATTGGTCACTCTCGTAGTGGAAGGTGGCTCAAGCCACCTAATACATAAGGATCCTAATACAGAAGCTTTGTCTACGGACTATTTCTAATATTTATGTGGCAATAAACTGACCAGCTGAAACATTTCCAAGACCTTGCTTTTCCTCCTAGCGGTATCAGAAGGTGGTAGTTTGGTGAGAACTGATCTAAGCCCCACTTTTGAAGATGGGGGGATTTTGACCAATGTCCAGCTCTTTCGTGCTGAGGGGTCGCACGTGGCCATGAGTTAGACGTGCCACCCTCCTCTTTCTGCTTCTCAACTGCTACCTGGATGCAGAGGGACTCTCACTTCTGGTCTTCCCACAATTTGTTCATCTTTCTACCCCATAATCTCTCTCTCTCTCTCTCTCTCTCTCTCTCTCTCTCAAAACAGAGACTGACCAACATAGATCCTGAAGCCTTCATGTGTCGAACCCAGCAGTGGCACCAGCTTTCTCAGAGCCCACCTTGGCTTCCTTCTCCACAAGGATGGGAGAGGCAAATGCCTTCTTGTAAAATGACTATCTCCCGGACCATTCTCCTACACCTTGCCAAGATACCCAGAGCCTCCACCTTTCCTCCTGAGCCCAGTGGCTGGCTGTCTGAGAGAGAATGAGCCACTTGTGAACCCTCTAGGGCAGCCCTGCCCAGGGCTGTCCATGGATGTCTCCGTGAGCATGACCTCCTCTGCCGTGGGCTCAGCCAGCCCTGTCTAGAACTGACCAGTCTGTTCCAGGCTCCAGGGAAGCTCATGACCAGGAAAGGCAACACCACCTCCCATGCTGGTCAGAATTCTGAGTTTTCTTGGAAGAGTTTGATGATGATTTTTCAAAAACCTTATTCTACTTCTCTTCCAAAAACAGCCCATAAAACAATCTGGCAGCCAAAGGAATTGCATCCTGGTTGGGCACTGCCCAAGCACAGGCAAGCTGATGAAGAGGGATTTTTTTTTTCTATCTGCCTAGTGCTTTGAGAAAAGTGCTCTAAGAATGTGGCAACTTGGTCTTCTCAACTTTTAGGGAAGGATTCTGTTTTGTTTTGTTTTCAAATGTGTCATTTAGTGATCTCCAGGTCTCTGTATCCTGGGAATATCCCAGGTTAACCTCCCCACCTCCTTCCCCTCTAAGACTCCCTACAGGCTAGCTAATAGTCATTTCCTTTTTGGTGGAATTTGGAAAGGAATCTGTTGCACAAATTGTAGCATGTTGAGGATGGAGAAGTGGGAAGAGTCCAGGCTGAGAGCCTGCATGGGGCTCTGACCTGGGCCCCCTGATGTCCAGAACTGCAGGCACTTTGCCTTTTTGAGGGGACACAGGAGCAAGGGAGGCTGCCTTCTGCTCCAGAGGAAAGTTGCAACACGGGGCAGCTCAGGAAGCAACCTGGGAAGCCATCCTCTCCTAATATTAGCTGCCTTGGTGGAGGCGAGCCCGGCCAAGCATATCATACACGTGAACTCAACCTCAGCCCAAATCAGCAGACACATCAAAGACTCAAATCCCAAGGCGGTTGGGAGGTGTCCTGGGCTGGACTCTCTTGGAAGCTGACCCAGAGACAACGAATCCAGTGAAAGCAGTTTGTTTGTGAGACGATTTCAGGAAGCACCGGGAAAGGCTTGGGAAGACGCAACTAGGCAGAGACAGGATTAAGCCCGAGGCTCCGGAACCCCTGTCTTTGAATCTCCACTTCCCCAACAGGAAAAGCTTCACTTTGGTGGCTGGCAGCCCTGTGTTAGAAAAAGAAAAAAAAGCTAAGTTGTCTGAAAGGCAGCACTTTTAAGATCTGTGTGTGGTATTGGATTAGTCTGCTCCGGCCGCCATGACAAAGTACCATGGACTGGGTAGCTTAAATGGAAATGTATTCTCACACCATTCTGGAGGCTGGAAGTCCGAGACCAAGGTGTCAGAGGGGTTGGTTCCTTCTGAGGGTTCCCTCCTTGGCTTGCTGACGGCCGTCTTCTCCCCGTGTCTTAGCATGGTCTTCCCTCTGTGTGTGTGTGTGTGTGTGTGTGTGTGTGTGTGTGTGTGTGTGTGAGTCCTAATCTCTTCTTTCAAGGACACCAGTCTTGTTGGGTTAGCGCCCACCCTAATGTCCTCATTTTAGCTGAGTCACCTTCTTTGAAGACCTATCTCCAAATGCAGTCACATTCTGAGCTGTTGGGCTTAGGAATTTAACATGATTTTTTTTTTTTTTTTTGAGAGAGAATGCAATTCAGCCCCTAACAGATAATGACACTGGAAATTGTATTGCAAGCCACAGGAACCCTTTTGCCTTAATATTAGGAAGGTTGAGTTTTTAGTTTGTTCCAGGGGCATCTTCATTCTCTCCAAGGCGACTTCTTGCTATATTCCATTACGATCCATCTTTGACGGGCTGCTTGGCTGTGACATCCAGCACACACCAAGGCTGGGCCATGGCCCCAGGAATAATTACTAAATCCCTGTCCTAGGAATTTAGGGGAATGAGGGGTGATAAGTGCCAGGTGGCTTCCAGGAGCATCGAGCACTCAGGGATTGGGATCGTTTTGGGTCAAGGGTTCTCCAGCTTGGCTGCACCTAAGGCTCATTTAGGGAGTGTTGGAAACTCAAGATGCCGGATCCCACCCCAGACCAATTACATCAAATTCCCTGGGCATTGTACCCTCTACCTAGGTCCCACCAGGGGTAACAGCTTGTATAACTATAGGACAAACCGCAGTCAGGAAATTGACATTGATACAATCTGCCCATTTTATTCAGATTTCACTAGTTTTGCATGCACTCTTGTGTGGGTATTCAGTACAATGCAATTTTATCACGTGTAGATCCATGTGACCAGCACCACAGTCAAGATACAGAACAATTTCATCACAAGGACCTACCCTTGTATAGCCACAGTTCTTAGTGGCTCATTTTTAACAAATTGAAGTCACACACCATCACTTCTGCCTTTTTCTGAGACTGGATCATAAAAGACTTTGCAGCTTCAACTTCTTAATCCTGGATCACTTGCTTGGAGGCAAGCCAGCTGCTATGTTGTAAGGATGCTCAAGCAGTCCTGAGGTCCACATGGCAAGGAACTGAGGCACCTGGCCAAAGGCCACGTGAGTATACCATCTTAGAAGAACATCTTCCATTCCCAGTCAAGCTTTCAGACGACTGCAGCCCTGGACAGCATCTTAACTGCAACCTCAGGGGAGATCCTAAGGCAGGGAGCGAGGCCAATTGTCAAAATTAGACTTCACCTCACAGTGGGAAGGCTAGCCATCTTCAAGCCAACACAATGCACTGGTTGCATGTTCTCTGAAGTCCCTTCCAGATGTCATGTGCTTGATCCTACGTCTCTGTGTGCTATACATCTTGCCATTATTTAAATTCAGCCTTACACAGGGAGGCCTTCAATGTAGTCCCAATATTTAGGTAGAAAACTCCTAGTGGGTAGAGTTTCAGGCCTAAACTTTCAGCCAGGCTCTGAAGAGAGGGGTCTGGGGTCTCCTACCTGTCGCCCACTAAGGAGAATCCTCCGAGACTTTGGTGAACACAGCAGGGAGCTGAACCGTCTCCTCTTAGAAGCCTCCTCCTTTCCTCTTGCCCTTGCCGTGACTCCCGAGTTATTCTCAGAAGTGAAAGCTTTCCACGCCTGCCCGCCTGCTCTTCTCTCACGCAGCCAGGAGTGCACATTTAGACATCTGAGCCACTCAGGCAGAAAAATGGCCCTGGAATCAGGGAAGCAGAAGCATTCAGCTGCCATGAAATAGCCGTGGAGATGAAGACTCAGAAGCTCAAGTGTGCCACGGCCTGGGGTCAGGGGGATTGTGGTCACCCCTTGGGCTTCAAAGACCTCTGGGAACCTCTTTCCACCACTCCCTGCCCAAACCTCACCCACTTGCAGCCACCCCTGTGCCTGACAGTCTTCTATGAGAAACGACCCCATAAAGAAGAGATGGAATGCAGCAGGAAGAGCAGTCGACTTGGAATCGTAAGGTTTGGGTTTGCGCCTTGGCTCTGGCCTCGCCCGCCAGCATCATTATTGGATGCTTATGCGTAACAGCGGTGATGCTGATACATGTTAGGTAGGTGCTTTACATGCATTAATTTATTGAATCCTCATAACACCTATGAGGTGAGGAGTATTATTATCTCCATTTTATAGTTGAAGAATCTGAAGCTAAGTAGCAGGTGAGGGAGGGAGAGAGGGAGAAGGGGAAGGACACAATCAAGCCATTTAGGTGGGGAAACTGAGACCCCCAAGGTTGGGGGGGCTTTCTTCCAGAACAGTTAGATAAAAATAATTTTAAATTGTTTGTATAGAATGCCATTCTTCTCCAGAGGAAAAATGAAGCATTTAGGTTTATCATATTTGGACAACACAAACAAGAACAAAGAATATCAAAGGTTGCCTTTAACTGATCTTGCCATTCGAGTATAACCACGTGACATTACTTCAATATATGACTTGGAAGGATGTGAAATGGAGATTTTTAAAGTAAAAAGATGGAACACGTCTTACATGATTATTTTTAGTCTGCTTTTTCATGAGCTGAACATTTTCTTTCCAAGTTGCTCAATATTCTGTGACATTGGTTTAAATTGCCTGTCATATATATTATATAATATGTATTACGTAAATGAATCCATTTAACTACTCTCTTGTTGGATATTTGTATTGTTTAAAAATTTTTATCTTCTTACCAGGCTGAGAAGAAATAAGTCAGTTACTTTCCTGGAGGCTTCCTTTCTCTCCTCATAGGAGGAAAAAATCCTTCCTGCCGGTCTCCCCTCCCCTGCCCTTGGCAGACCAGTCCCCCTTCTGTCTGAATTGTTTGCAGGTGAGATGAAGTTTTGCCACAAGGGGTCCCCCACGCTCTTTAAGCGAAAGCAACCATTTGCCGGCATAGAGAGGGATTTGGAGCTGAAGTCGGGTTTAGCACCCCAGCTCTGCCACTCACTCTCCCCAGGACCTTGGACGAGTGATTATCCCTCTCTGTGCCTCAGCTTTCCCGTCTGAGAATTGGGGAGAGCCGTCGTTTACCCACATTATCTAATTTCCATAGCAACCTCGCAAGAAAAGTGCTCAGCATGGTGCCTGGTGCACGGTGGGCACTCAACACCTGACAGCTCTTCATAATGTTGTCAGTCCGACTCCGGCCGTCTTCCTTCCTGAGAAATCGGGTTTGCAATAGTGCCCAGCTCAAGGGATCAAGGAGAGGGTTAAATGAGATCGCACAGGGAAAGTAGCCAACAGTTTCGGTCAATTGAGTCTTAACTTTTAAACAATATTTATTTTCATTATTGCAATGTTATGGTCTACCGATGCCCCCATCGTATAGAAAAGGATAGGAGATAAATTAGGCTAAACCTTTGAAAGGAAGTCAGAAGGGACGGTGGCTTTTCTTCGGGCATGGAGGTTGATGTCCCCACCCCCATCGCCACCCTCAGCACCCTTGCCAAAGTTGTCAGCTGAGAAAGTCCTGAGCGGGGCTGCCATGTTGCACAGCCCTAAGAGCACCTATTCTCGTAGACTCCCTGGAGTGCAATTTAAGTGGCTTCCCTCAGTTACGCAGCAAAATGACCCAGCTCTGTGCCCATTCTCTCAGGAGACCAAACACCAAGCTCTGCAATAGAGAACCCCCTTCAACACCATCTTCTTGTGTTGGAGAAATTCATCCAAGTGGCCCCTAATTTTGCAGGGACACTTCCCAACTCTGCAAAGGGTAGCAACAAGGTGACACTTTTCCAGCCTCCCTACCGTGGTAGCCGTCTTGGGAGACCGTTATCTGTGGAGCTGGGATTTAAAACCAGGTCTAGTCCGAGTTCATCACTAGAGTTCTTATCTACTATTCAATATACATATATACACACACATTTATATATGAAAATATAGAAAAGAGAATGTATATAAACATACATAGGTAAGACAATAGACAAGGGAATATGTGAATACATTCACACACATATATATAATCTTAAGTTTTTGCTTTATTATTTTTAATTGACATAACAATTATACATATTTATAGGGTACAGTGTAGTATTTCAATACACATATACAATGTGTAATGACCAAATCAGGGTAATTAGCATACCCTTCACCTCGAACATTTATCATTTGCATTGGGAACATTCTCTATTTGAAAGTATACAATAAATTATTACAGTCACCCTGTGCTATAGAACACTAGAACATTCCTCTTAATCTAGCTATACCTTTGTGTCCATTAACCAATCTCTGGCTGTCCCCACCCTGTTCCCCATTTCCAGCCTCCTAGTAACCACTATTCTACTCTCTACTTCTGTGAGATCAACTTTTTTTTTTGATAGCTTCCACATGTAAGTGAGAATACGTGGTCTTTGTCTTTCCATGTATATAATCTTTTAATCCTCTCAACAGTCCTGTGAAAAAGGTACTATATCGTGCCCATTTCACGGATGAGCAGACTAAGGCCCAGAGATAGCAGGCGACTTGCTCCAGAGTCCATGCTCCTCACGGTAAGCTCTGCTGTGAGCATTTACAGGACTGAGCACTGTGCCTGCCTCAGGGTAAGCCGTTATCACCGGAGGCTCTGAAGGAACCCTAAATCGGCAGCCAAGGGGGTCCTCCACTTGGATGCTTTTTAACTGATCTTCTGCAGGGTGGGGGTGCAGAGCTGGGTTATCTCACCGTGGCCTTTCAACCTCTCGAAGAGCCGGGGTCAGGGCTGGGGCAGCAGGCCTGCTGAGAGCTAGTGGGCTGGGCAGCGTGGGCCGTGTCAACGTGAGATGTCCCAGGAGGACTCTGGCTGCGGAGCGCTTAGGGGTGGGGAGGGGAGAGGTGGGCGGGCGATGCCCTGCGATCCACAATGCCTGTCTGGGAGGACAGAGGGGAGGCTGGAAGCTGGTGCTAATACTGCCCTCGCCCCCTGGTTCAACCAGCAGCTCCTCAAGGTTTTAGTTTTAATACTTATCTTTACAACTATTCAAGATTACGAAGTTATGTCTTTAAAGGAAAACAAGAAATAGAGTTATATTATCCTCTCATCCTAGGCCAACCGGTAGTCACCATTCGATGCATTACTTCGACTATTCTTCTGGATACTTACATAAATACACACACAGGATTCTCCTCATTTTGCAAATATGAGATCACACTACATTGTTATTTTGCAATGTGCATTTTGCACTACGACATCCTGGATATGGTTGAGGTAAAAGCCACGGGTCCCGCCCCATCTAATGGCTGCCCGGCCTTCCACACATGGACGCAGCATCGCCACCATCAGGCAGACACTTCCCCACGACGGACAGAAGGCCGTGCCCAGACTCGCGATGTGGTAAGATGCGCTACAGTCAACAGCATTGTCCTTTCCTTGTTCTTTGAGTACTTACTACTCCTGACGCTAAGCTAGAGCTCTGGAAATGGGACAAAAATCCATGCAATTTGGGGAATTTTATGTCACACAGGGAGAGAAACTGATGTTGGTTACAATTTTCAATGCCTAAAAAAGTTGAATTTTGGGGTCAAAAGTCATGACTTTAGAACAGCCAGCATACAGCAATAATGGACCAAATTTTGATTTGTTTTAAAATAGACAATGCACTCCTCCCGATTGTGCCTGGGGACACCAGTTCACAGCCCCACCCCCCTCAACCCCCAAACAAGCAACAAAGAATAAGCAAAAAAAAAGTAGCAAAAAAAAGTAAAATTTAAAACCATGTCAATGATCAAAAAATTCCTTCCTGTTATTGTAGGCGCTCCCATGACACCCCTCTCGATACAACAGCGCTGCCCAGTTACACTCTCACCCACAGGATAAGAGGCTTTTTAAAAAGCTTTTACAATTTTGAAATAATTTTATCTGTCACAAAGATCACAAGGTTTCCGTAGACCCCAGACCCTTCCTGTCAACATCTTCCAGTAGCACAGGGCATTCGTCAGAACTAAGAAACCAACCTTGGTACGTTACTCTTAACTAAACTCTGGGCTTTATTCAGATTTCACCGCTTTTCGCTCCAATGGCTTTTCTCCCCTATTGCAAGATCTCATCCAAAATCTGACACTGTGTTTTGTCACATGTCTCTTAGTTGTTTCTCCCAATCTGCTCAGTCCAAAGCTTCTGTCTTCCCTTGTTGTCCACGGCCTTGATGGTTCTGAGCAGTACTGGTCAGGTGCTTAGCAGAACATCCCTAACTCCGTCGGCGTTAGTGTGATGCTTTTCTCACGAGGCTGGGGTGATGGGTTACCAGGAAGCCCACGATGGAGGGGAAGCACCTTTCTCACGTCACCAGCCTCCTGCCCTCACAGGTGGTGTTAATCTCCATCACCTGGCCAAGGTGTTGGCTGCCAGATTTCTCCACTGCAAGGCTACCATTTTCTTCCTTTTCATTCTTTAGGGAGGTGGGGAGAAGAGAGGAGATTAAGCTCCACCTCCTGGGCGGGGATGTATTGGCATATTATTTGGGTTTCTTCTGTAATGAAGGTTTGTCCTTTTTCCAGCAATGACTTTTGTAAAAAGAATTCCTCAACTTCTAATAAAGTTCCAAGACGGATAACAACATGCCTGATGACTTGAAGATCACACCCCGTACTCTAATTCAAGCTGTATGGGGGTTACCCCCAAGTTCAAGTGAGATCACCAGTATCAGCTAGGTTGCTTCTCGAGTCCTCTGAAATCCTCCTCGGGGTCTGGCATCAGAGGGGGAATTGGGTGGTGTCTCAGTTGTGTCGTCAAGCTGTGGCCCCCAGACCAGCACAGCAGCGTCACCTGGAGCCTCGTTTACAAATGCAGATCTCAGGCCCCACCTGGACATCCTGAATCAGACCCCAGTTTAGCAAGAGCTCCGGTGATTCCTGTGCAGGTGCATAGTTTTAGAAGTGCTATTTTAGAACCCCAGAGTCACCAGGATCAGGGACAGGAAGACAATCAGCTGCAAGCAGGTCAATCTCTGCTGCTGGGGCACCTGCTTTGGTTCTCTTTCCTGCAGTCCCACAGCTGGAAGGGCAGGGGCGCAGGTCACAGAGGTGGGGAGGAGAGGCAGCAGCAGCAGACGGCCCCAAGATGGGCCTGGGACTGAAGCAGGGCTGGTGGGCTAGGTGAGAGGGGGACAGTGGTGGCAGAGCTGATGGATGAGTGTGGTGCCTGGGATGGCCCCGGGGAGTGGGAGGCGAACAGGGACGGAGTGATGGATGGGCTGGGTGAAGAGCAGGATGGACAGCTGTAAGGAGCAAAGGACTCCAGGCTGGAGAGCCCACTGTGGGTGGCAGCAGAGCCCAAGAGCCCTGAGTACGAAGGCATTTCTCTCTCCTTGGGTGAGCTTTGCGAGCTCCGCCACAACTCACTCTCCCGCCTATCCTGTTCTTAATTTTTTTAAAGCATACATCTCAGTAGCATCAAGTACATTCACAGGCTTGTACAACCATCACCATCCAAGTCCAGAACTATTGACCGGCAAGCTGTGGTTACTGACCCTTGCTCTGGATCATGAGCTGTGCCATATTGGTCTTTGGAAAACCTACTTGGTTCTAAGCCCTGGGATCCAGTCTTTGGAAGCATGAAACACATTCTACTTTTGTTAACTAGTTGTCTTAGAAAACCCTGCAGTCATTCATACCAAGCAGTTTCAGTTTGTCATCAGATCCATCCTCCACGTCTTTGGGAACTGATCAAACGGGGTCCTCTTCTCTGGACTTCCAGGGGAGCTCTGCTACTGGAAGGCCCAGCAGGACATCAGAGGTGGGGGGGTGGGAGGAGAGAGCTCAGGGCATTTAGCCTCCTGCTAGCTGCTGGTTGGCCTATGGCTTCTCCTCCACCATCTTTCCTCCAAGTTCTAGTGACTGCGCCCCCCCCTTGCCCCTTTAGGAGTAGGGATCGCCAGCCCGAGCACACTTCTCCACTTCCTTTTTGGGTTTCCCTATTTGCTTCCTTTCCACACCTTTGAGGACAGTTTAATGAAGGGGTTTCATTTGGATGTGCCCCATTTCCTGCTGGGACCCTGAAAGCTAGGAGAATTAAACAGAAAACCCAGGCTTGGCACTAAGGACTTGTCAGCCATCCGCTCCCTCATTCCCACCTAGGAGTTAGGTAAGAGGCTCAGGCTCTAAGATGGTCCCAGTGGCCCCTGCGTCTCCTGGTGTTCCTGCCCATGTAAACCCTCCTTTCCCCAGGCCAAGTGTGAGTAGGATCTGTGACTTGCTTCTAGCCAATAGGACATGGCAAAGGGGATGGGATGTCACTTCCGTCATGTTACAGAAGATTGTAATGTCCATCTCGCTAGCAGACTCTCCACGTCGCTAGCTTTGATAAAGCAAGTTGCCATGTTGTGGTGGCCCACGTGGCAAAGAGCTGAGGGCGGCCCACAGCCAGCAAGGGGACGAGGCTCTCCGTCCTACAACCTGCAAGAAACTGACCACAAGACCTTGGAAGTGGATCCTTCCACCGTTGACCCTTGAGGTGAGACCCCACTTTGATCACAGCCACCTGAGATGCTGTTCCAGAGGATTCCGCTAAGCCATGTACTGACCTCCGACCCACAGAAACTGAGAACCGTGTGTTGTTTTGAGTCTGTGACAATCTGTTAAGCAGTAATATATAACACGGCAATTGCCTCTATTTTACAGGTGAGGAAAACAGGGTTCCAAGAAGAGCTACCTTGCCCCAGAGACACAGCTGGGGGACTGGCGGAGTGAGAGGCTTTGAGCCCAGGGCTAACTGTTAGGCCCTCGAGGTCACTGCCCCTCCTGTACGTGCAGATTTCCACCAAGCAGATGCCTCCTTGGGTCTCACTCTCCTTGGTGAGTGACTTGTCTCTGAGCTCCTTCCTGCTCTGCCCAGCACCTCCCGGGGAATGGCAGGGGCCAGGGTTTGTACAACAACATCCAGTTGTCAGCACTGGCATTTGTCAAAGGAAGTGGCTGCTCTTGGGGTCCTCTGCCCTCCCTGAAGTGGACACTGCTTTTGAAAAGTGCTAATGTATAAGCTTGTCAGGCCCAGCCTGTGGGGGGAGGGGAGGGCTGAAGCAGGGCTCTGATGCTGGGGGACAGAGAAGGGGGGTGCACAAACCACCTCTCTTCAGATCTTTCTGTTCTTAAGACCCAGAGCTGCACCGGTGAGGTTGGGGGTGGGACAAAGGGTGAGAATGCAGATAAACACCCTCTCTAGAGTGGAGACCAGTGCCTAGGGCACGCAAGTAGAGAGTACATCTGCCCAGCACTGAGTGGAAGCTAAAGGATTCCTTTATGTTACAGGGTAGGGGAAGAACGGAGATATAGTCCACCAACTGAAAGAGAATTAGGACTAGAATTTAGTGAGAAGCTTGCCCCTTGGAAAGGGGGCACGTAAGCAGCTGGCTACCTGGCCAAGTGTGGGGACATTCCCAGATCACCCTGCCTCAAGGTCCTGAATTGTTATTTATCTCCCTTTATTACACAGGAATAGGTAACTCCAGATAAAGAATGTACACAAATAGTCTCTAATCAACAAGAGGGCAGCGGTTTTGTTGCCTAGAAACGTGAGATACAAGGGTAAACAAGGCACTGTGTGCCTGTTTGAATGAATGGCTTTAACCCTCTATTAAGATACTTAATTACCAAATACCAGATACCATGCTAGGCTCAGGGATACAGTGAAAACAAGGCAAATAAAATCTTCGCATTATTGAGCTTACATCTTGGTGAGGAGAGTCAGATGATTACTGCATAACAAAGCACCCCAAAGCTTAGTAACTTAGAACAATGATTGATCGCTCATTTCTCATACTGTGGAGTCAGGCATTTGGGCAGGGCTCAGTGGGCGGCTCTTCTGCCGTAATGTCCTCAGCTAGAGTCATTCGTGTACTTACATTTAGCTAGTGATTCAGGTGGAACACTGATGGTCTCTCCATCCTCCTTGATCTTTCTGTACCTGACCTCTCATCACCGAGTGGTTCGGCCTGGACTTCCTTATAGCATGGCAGCTGGGCTTCACAAAGGGGGGAAAAAAATAGCTACAAGTCCTCCTCAGGGCTCAGAAGTCCTAGATCATCACTTCCACCATACTTTATTGGTTAAAGCAAGTTCCAGGGCCAGCCCAGACTGAAGAGGAGGGGAAAATTACTTCTATGAAGAGTGACAGATATATTCAGGAGGGGAGGAATTGCTGGCATTTTTGGAGACTCTTTCCCAACACATAATTGCAGATAGTGATATGTTCAGTGAATATTAGACATAGCAAAGAGCTAGAAAACAATCTGGAGGGTACGTGAGAAGTGCTGTCCAGAGTTGAAGTGTAGGTATGTTTCCATATATTTTTAAAGGATACATATTCGTGATTAATCCTCAAGTATTAAATGATGAAGGTGTTATCCCCATTTAATGCAAGTGGAAATTGAAAGAGGCAGATGATTTGCGTCAGATGACACAGCTAGTTAGTGGTGGGGCTGGGGTTTGGAACTAGGGCACAATTTTGTAGATCTTTACGGTATAATACAAATAAAATACAATACAAAAATAAGATGGTGGCGCCACAAAGGAGCATGAAATACTCGTACAGTTGTCTCTCCCGCTAGGGTGCATGTTTCCTGATGGCAAAGCCAGACACATTTTATCTCAATAGAGTACTATTGCACTAAGTGGGGAACTACTGGAAGGTAGAGGAGTTTGTGGCATCGCATTTAAGGCAATCCATATCATATGCACACACACTCCGTATTGTAGGGAAAAGCAAGGGAATCAACTCCAGTTTGGCCGTGTCCAATCCCAGAGGTCCTCCAGGCCGCCATAAACCCGGGGCCCCCCCAACCAACGGGCCGGAAGCCGCCCAAGAAAAGCCTGAACAACCCTCCCAAGAAAAGAACAACGAAAAACCCCTGATTCCAGCGCACCCAACCCCAACCACGGAGTAAAGGTTCCCCCAAGCCCCAAGCCAAGAAAAAAACCTTTCCCCCCAAAACCTGAAAAGAAGCAAGGGGGGGGAGGAAAAAAAGGGGAAACTTAACCGTTGCATAAAATGAACTTTGAGCAAGTTATTGAGCTCTGAGTCACACAGCTAGGAAGCAGAGCCAGGATACAATGGTCTATTTTATCATGCCAATTGGGATTAAAAAAAAGTGCCTGTTATTAACATAGGGTTGTTTTAAGGATAGGATGAAAAGTGCTCATAATGCCGCTTGGTGGTTCCAGCCACATAATCACGGGAGTATACTGTAGCCAAGAGCTAGGCTTCTCCCTCTGAGCTCTCCAGATGTGATCCTGTCCTTCCTCACTTCCTGGGCACAACAGGGGACACAGAACAGACCCTCTGTCCTGCCATGCACAGGGGCAAGGCTGCTGAAAAATGTACCCTAGCCCCAATTGCCTTATCCAATGCTGGGTGGGGGGAACATGTACACATCTGGAAGTGGAGGTCATGAGTCTCGTGCAGATTTCTATGCAAAGCAGTAGCCCCACGAGGTCAGCAGAACCCAGAACCAGTCTATTCCTCTGTGTTGCTGTGGAGAGAACAGAAGTCTACCTCTGAGGATAGAATTCGTGTCTGTTGCTAGGCGGGAGGGGAAGTGCTAACTTTCCACTAGAAAGTGAGTTCTTCCAGGGAGGGACAGAATTCCCTCAATTCTTGGTGCTTGCACACAATAGGTACTCAAGTGGCAACTGAATGGCCAGCTTCATGGAAGGCACCTCCATCATCTTGTGGGTCACTTACTTGCTGGAAGTGACATCCTGGGGATGTCTTCTCTCCAGCTGCCCCAGACTTTGGTTCCATCTGCTCCTGAGGCTCCCTTCCTCCACTGGCCGGCCCTGCAGTCTGTCACTGACAGGACAGCCAACCTCAGAGCCGAATGACCTTTCAAAGACATCAGGATTTGTTTAATTTTCAAAATTCACCTCTCTTCATCCTTCTTATCAGAGTTAGCTAGGCCCCAGCTGGGGAGGCTGTTTGGCATCTTTCCCTGAATTTTGAAACAGATGGGCTGGGGCCTTCTCAGATGGAGTCTTGTCTTCCTAACCAAGAGGATTACAGAGAAAGGAAAAACAGCGATAGAATAAGGTGGGGGTAGAGAAGAGTTATCTAGAGAAAAGAACCACCAAACACATATTGAGTTATTATAATGCCTGACTCATTTTCATAAAACCTTGTTCTTCATTATTGTATCTTCTATAAGATTTTCCATGCACATAATTGCAACTTGTGTCTATAAAGTCTTTATCACGCACCAAGCACTTCACGTGCATTGGTTCAGGTAACCCTCACAGCAGTAGCTTCAGGTCCTGTTATCCCCATTTTACAGGTGAGAAAACTGAGGCATAGCTAGGTAAGACATTTCCCCAAGCCATGCATCGTGTGAAGGGGCCAGGGTTTAGTCCCAGCTCCGTGGACTCACCTAGTATTGCTTGGTGCAAAGACTGCTGTGTGTAAACTTCAACTGATCCTCACAATAGCCTTGGAGGAGAAATATATCTTTCCTGTCTGATATGAGTCTCAGTATCTCACTTTACCTTTCAGTTGCACAGCCAGCAAATGCTGAGCACAGGAGGAATAATGACACAGTTACAGCAACTGATACTAAACAGCATCTGGTATACGGAGTCAAAGTCCTTTAACTTGTATGAATCTACTTAATTCCATCAGCCCCATGAAATAGGCACTATTATCATCACTTTATAGGAGAGGAAAAAGTAAGGCTCAGGGATAAAAAGAATTATATCTCAAGATCAAAGTGCTGGTGAGTGGTGGAAACCTGCTTAAATCTCAGCCACCTGACCCCACAGCCCGAATTCTTGACTGCCGTACTGTATCTCCTCTCTCTGCTGACCACGGTTGGCCGGACCCCAACACAGAGGTCTTTTTCCAGTGGGTCACCTGGCACTCATAGATAAACAATTCTCGGTGCTCAACTGCACCAGACACCATGGAACTACGTATTACTCACTTTTCTTCCTTTTTCCTTCTGCCCTGACCAATCTAGACCCCTGCAGATGCCTCTAGAACCTGCAGCGGCATTTTGAGGCTGTTCCAAACTGGTTCAAGTGGAAAACATCCCTGGAATAAGTGAACAGTTATAGGTTACAACCACTGAAGCCAGGGATGGGAGAAGAGATTTTCCAGAAGGAAAGCTATGACAAGGAAACCATACTTGGGAATGATGGACACAGACCTGTCTTTTATGATGGAAGGGAATTTGTGAAGAGAAGCCTGAAAGCTTGGCTTCTAACCCCACTCATGAAGTGAGGATGGTGCAGGGAACTGCTCAGCTGAAAGTTAGCAGAAAGGCTGTTACGTGGCCTCTTGTTGAGAACTCCCAACTTGGGGGCATAGATGAGCAAGTTTCTTCATTTTGGAGTCTGGCTACCTTAGTCCAAAGACATTCAAGACCTCTGAATCTAGAGGGTCAGATATGAGCTCAAGAGAGTGAGACTAAGATTGACAACAAAATCAACTAAAATGAAATGTGGTAAGTTTCTAGTTTCTCAACTTGACTTTGGCTATTCTGCCTATTTTCCCCTGATTTCATAGCATGATCATGTCATTTACCATGTTGGCTTATGCCTTATGTGAATTTAAGTATTACCTTTATCATTTTGAGATTTTTAGTCTCATTGAATAAAATTGAAAGGAGGGAAAGGAAAAATGTTTGATGAACATATACCATGTGCCGGGCATGACGCTAGGTGCTGGGGACACAGCCCTGGAGGCAGCAGCTGCCATCTTTTTGCCTCTCCTGTACACCCTCGTATTTTCAAATAAATGTCAGTTACCACGGTGAGGAGCTCTAGCATGGGAGTGGAGGGTTCTTCCAGAGGAAATATCTAGGGGTCTCAACCTAGACAGGGGAGTTGTTTTATACTAATTATGTTATTTTAACCTCCTCTGGTTTTATCCATTTCTTTAATTGGGTTTCTTTTATCCTTTGTTTGGAATATTATCCATTTAGAGTTTTATTCTTGCTTGATGGACTAGCAGGCAGGAAGCGTGGAAATGAGGGTGGCTGTTGCCAGTCCAGTCCTCACTCTAATCAAGTGTCCTTTTTGCTTCCCTTTGCAGCAAACCCCCACCCCAAACCCCCAACACTCACTCCCTCAAAACTCTGGCTGCAGATTCCTAAGTTATACAGAATAAGAATTCTTCAACATTTAAAGCTTAACTGCTGGAACTAGATTTTCTTTCAAACATATTCTGTTTTTATTTGGGGGGGACACATGGTGTACTATACATTCTAAACATCTTACTAAAAGTACCTGACGTTTGGGTGCTTACTGCATGCCATGATTTTATCTAATCTTCACCATGCCCGTGGAAGCAAGGTGTTTATTAATATTTCCATTTTTCAATTGGAGGAAACTGAGGCTCAGCAATGCTGAGAAACTTGCCCGAGGTCATGTGGGTAGCTATGAATGGAGGAGGTGTTTGACTCACACAGTCCAGTCCCTAAGTGTAGGATCTTCCTAAGGTTGGGACTAGCTTGTAATGGTCTGGAATTATAGAAGCCACAAACCCACACCACCACAAATTGAGAATTGGGTCAAACTCCTACAGGAAGAGTTATTCCCTCCCTGGGGGAGATTCCATTGTGTTATACACTCTGGGAGATAGAGGCCAGTCCCCTAGACTTTGATCGTTGAAGGTAATGACTTGCTGAGTACAAGGTAGAAACCAGATCAGGATTTGTCCCTTCCCAATAGTGTGACTTGGGTGAGCCTCAGTTTATTTATCCATTAAGTGGGGTCCTACTGCCTCTTCCTCAGAAGAACAGTTTGAGAATCAAATGAACATGGAAAAAAGGGACAAGGATGTAAGGGGGAAATATCGGAAGTGTAGGAACATGCTGGACTGTGGCCACCAGTCACTTCTGAGCAGACAAGTATCGTCAGAGGGGTAGGTCAGCAGGAATTCTCATGCACTGTGGCATGGAGTGCCTAGACCTCTTTGGAAACCAGGTTGACATCATTCTCTAAAATCAAGGTGAAGACCTCTATGCTATGTGGCCCAGTAATTCCACTCCTAGCCCCAGGAGACATGTCCAGGGATGTTGTAGCAGCATTGTCTGTGATAATCCCAAACTGGAAACAATCAATTCCCCCCCCAAAAAGGCATACATTGTGGCCTATTCATATAATACTATAAAATCCAATTAGAAGAATCAAACCATGTAGAGCGGTAGGTCCTGGAGCAGGGAAGGGCCACAATGTAACATTTAAAGGTTAGCCTTAGCAAGGGTACGGTGACCAAGACAGGTAGGGAATCCTTGGTCTCTGAAAAATCAGTCTGGTCTGTGACCTTCCTGGTACCAAACTGTAGAATTAAGGTGGTAAAGATTGAGAGGCACTGGTTGTTGGGAACATTGGCAGAAGTCACACCCCTGGTACAGACTTTTATCTGAATAACCTGAGTCTAGCTTCTCTCCTGGGGTCCCACAAACCTGGGCAGCCCATATGAGATTGCATAAGGAGGAAGCCCAGACTTCGCAAGAGCTCCAATGGCAGAGACCTCCCACCCACTTCCACTGTAAGCTCTGCTTCCTGGAGCCATATGGGAAACCTTGGAGGAACATCCAAGATGGCAGTCTTGAAGTCTATGATGAGCTTTTCTTACCTCTTCTCTTTCCTTGCTTTACCCACAAGCGGGAAGGCAGGATAGCACAATGGTTATGAGCCCTCCTTCTGGAGTCAACTAGCTTAAGTTCACACATAATCCAAACATCAGCTGTGTCATTTTGGGCAAGTTACTTAAGCCTTGTGAAGTAGTTACTCCCGTCTTCTTTGTACAGATGAGAAACACCTTCAGAGAAGTTGTCATGGAGATTAAAGCTAGGATATAGAATCTGGCACAATGGCTGGCATACAACTAAGATGTGAATTTTTATTACGGTGGTTCCCAAGTTATGTTAAACATTAGAGTCACCTGAGGAACTTAAAAAATCCCTGATGCCTAGGTCGCATCTCATACAAATCAAATCAATGTCGGGTTGGAAGCCAAGCATCCATACTTTTTACAAATCCCAACATGTAGCAAGGTTTGGGAGCCATGGATTTATTATTATTTCCCAAAACCAGGTTTTGGTGCCTCGAGTTTCTGTGACTCAGATAGGCGGCCCAGCCACCTGCTCACACAGACTCCTTTTTCATTAGCTCTGGCTTCAGACCTTTTCTGCTTAGGTGTGTGACATGAACTCAGCTGCTCCAGTGGTCTCTTTTGCTGCTTGACAAATCAAACAGAAGATACCTCCAGCCTCTCCCATTGCAGTCAAGGGCGCCACAACCACCAGATGCTCAAACTTAGGAGGCTGCCTGAAGTTTCCCATCTGCCATATTTAAGTCAAATCCAGTTGAGTTCTTTCTATAATCCCTCATTGCCGTTAAGGAGAGTGAGAAGCCATCATTCTCACTATCACCACCATCATCTCCCATCCTGGCAGCTCCAGTAATCTATTTACCTTCCTGGTCTCCATTCCCAGGCACATGGGTCTATTTAAATGCACATTTCATCACTGTGCTGCCATGGGTCCTCAAGGGTTCCCATTGCCATCTGGATATAGACCAAACTCCCAGTCTTGTCCCTACAGGACCCTGCTACCAGCTCCTCTAAGTCATTGTTCTTTCTACCCCATGATTTCCAGACTTGAATTGGAGAAGCTTTGAGTTCCTCAAATGCTTTAGCCTGAGGACATTTGCATGTGCTGTTCTGGGCACTTTCATCCCTAAACAGTCTTCATCTGAAGACTTCAACTAGTCGATGTACCTGTTAGTTACTTCTAGAGCTTCTTACTTTTTCTGCCTGTATTCCCTACTAATAGTTGATAGCAGCTATGGGGTACACCAAGCACATTTCTAAGCGCTTTCAGTGTTAACTCATTGAATGCTACGGCATGAACCTTATTACCCTAATTTTATATGTGAGGAAATGGCACAGAGAGATCGAGTTGCTTTCTAAGATTAAGGTCACACAGCTAGTGAACTGCAGAGCTAAGCACTGACCCTGAGCAGTCTGGTCCCAGAGCCCGAGATATTGGCATCATCTTGCCCTGACCGATATAGAAAGTCAACAGTATGCTGCTTCCAAGTTACGGCTGCACGTATCCCTTAATTCCTGGACCCTTGTACATAGTAAAGACTTAATGGTTTTAGATGGATAACCCTCCAAATGAGGAAGGGAGGACCAAAAATCTCTCTCCCCATTCCCATGTTGGCTCAAACAGAAGTCAAGTGGAAACAGAAGCGGCCTAAGCTCCAGGTGACACAGTGTGCCAACAGGAACATGCATCCACACGTGTGCTCACACGCATCCACATAGCACCCCCCTCACTGGAGCCGGGTCTTTCCCTGTTTGGAAGAAACCATCCCACTCTCCCCTGCCCCCTTCCCAGCGCCTGCCCCGGGTCTCTGAGCAGAACAGCCTCGCCAATTCATCAGGGGACGTCAGCCTCTCAAAGCTGTTTGGGGTATAAATCAAATGGTGAGGAGGAAGGGTTTTAAAAAAAAAAAAAGGTAGTGAGGAGAAGAAAATCAGGGAAGGGGGTGGGGAAAAAGAGCGATGGAAGGAGAGAGGGGGGAAATGAGATCAAAGGCAAAAATTCATCAGAGATAACGGAATTATTTATTTTTCCTGCTCTCAGTCTCTGGGCCTTTGAGGCCTCCACACTGATGTATTTGGACGTCTTGGGGCCGTCTGTTGCCAGAGGCCACTCCAGCCCCCCAGCTTGGGCCCAGCCCCCCAAAGGCACGTTGGTTCCATCAGCAGCAGCTGCCCCCTCCGCGGCTGCCCCGGGAGCCTTTTGAAGTGGGTCCCGGTGGTGTTTATCCGCCTTCGTGCAAGAAACGTGCGCACGGTGCCGGCGGCCGCAGCTGCCCTGGGTTGGGGTGGGAGAGAAGGGGGTCCCCTCATCACTCACCAGCATGTTTATTTGGGAACCAGAGCGGCCCCTTCTCCAGTTATCACTCAACGTCCTCTACAGACTGTGCCACCCCTCAAGCCCTCTAGAGGTGGGGTGGGAATAACACACATGCCGCCACCTCTGCCCGAGGCTCCCATCCTGCCTGGACCCCATAGTGCACTTGGCTTTCTGGGAAGAGCTGGAGATGAAGGGCCCTGGAGACAGTCATTTGGTCCCAAGAGGGCTTAGAACAAGGTTGTTAAAGCCACAGAGCCAGGAGCCAGAAAGCCAGGGCTCAAGGTCTAGTTCTCTCCTACTTACTACATGTCACTCACAGCCAAGAGAACTCACCGAGTCCTTGAGCCTCAATTTCCCTGTCTAGGGCAGTTGATTCAGAGAAATTAACAAATGCAAAGAACTCAGAACACTCAACACAGTAAATCCAACATAAAGGTCAGTTGTGCAAAAACTGGCAAATGGCTAGAGATTAGCAATGGTTTATCTTCCTGTTTTTTAGTTAACTGGTTGAAAGCTTAAAACATTGATTTATAGTCTATTAATAGCCTGGCTAAGTTTTGCACTAAAAAGTCTGAATGGACAGTAGTAAGGTTAATGGCTAGTGTTGCTGCAAAACGCAGAGTTGTGTTCCAAGGAGGAAAACCATCTGGCCCAAAGTCACCATCCGGTCAGTTAGCCCCAATGTGAAACTGGGTATTTGAGCAAAGAGTAGAGTTGGATGGCCTAGGCTGAAAAGCAAGGCTGGTGCCTGCTAGTTGTGTGACCTGTGACACACAGACCAGCCCTTACTCCTTCCCCAGTAAGGGGGAGAGCGTAGTTCCCTCCTCCATGAAGTTTTTGTGAGGGTTCAGTGGGAATTTATTAAAGACTCGAGCCAGGCACTGTTCTCAGTGCCTGATACTTATCTGATCCTCATAGAGCAGCGCTATGAGATGGGCACTACTGTCCCACTTCACAGATGGGGAAACTGGAGGCTCAGAGGTGAATAAGGTTACACAGCATGACATTTCCAGGGGGCACAGTGGGAGAAAAAATGATTCTCCTGGAAGCCATACAGGAGAATGGGGGATGTGTTCAGGCAGGGGGACCCAGAGTCTCAGCAAAAGCGGGTGACCCAGCCTGCCCCCTGTCCCTCTGCAAAGTCCTACAGGGGGGCAGTGGGCCTGCGGGATTCTGGCTGGGCTGCTGGCCCCTGGGCACCTACAGGGGTCGAGAGAAAGTGGACTCCCGGGTGCGAGCAGCCGAGGGTAGGCTAGGGACAGAGACATTGATGCTGGCTTCTTGTCTCTTGGAAGCAGCAGAGGAAGTCATCCAGCAGACCCCAGAGACTCTCCCAGGGACAGGTTGCTGGGATTTCCAGTTTGAGTAAGTGGAGCTGGAGCTGCTTCAGGTCCTCCTGCAGGCCTGTCCGAAGCCCTGCCAAACACTAGGATGGCAGGAGCAGTTGGCATTCGTTAGGCCAGGTGGGTTAACATTTAGTCTTTTAAAAAAACAAAGGCTGTTCCAGAAAGCATGGCAGCAAGTGCTTCTCAGACTACTTGCACCCTCCCTTCATCTAGCCCTAGCCTTGAAATACCGGACTAGAAATTAGACACTAGCCCGTTTGTGAAATGGGGACAGGCGGGCGAGCCTTCCCTCTCTGGCCCTCGCGGGTCCTCGCTGGTGCCGAGAGGGAAACTTGAGCAGTTCTCTGAAGGAGCTGCCTTTAGACTGTGTCGGGGTCTCGGGGGTCTTCATGTACAAAGGCTCACAGGCAGCGGGGGAAGGTGCTCGCTGGGTGAGAGGTGTGGTCTGGTTTTGATTTAGGAGTCATCACTTATGCACGTCAGGAACAATGCTCAGGAAGGCAGATGTCACGTGGCCCTCTGGCGGGCGTAGGAGCCGTCAGCCCTGCCAACGCAGGAAGTCACGCTGCAGTTGTCTCACATCGACTCTGCGCGATGCTCCCGATATAGCAGAGGACCTCATCAAACTCACGCGATGCCTCAGTTGGGACAGACGTGTATTTATCACAATTTCTTCATTACCCTCAGGAAAATACTGATCTCTGGTCTTTTAGACCAGGCAGACTACTCGGAACACTTATGAACGTTCTCCCAGCGACAAAACTGGGAACTACAGCAGAGATTCCAGCTTTTTCTGAGGTTTGGGTTTACTATGATCATGTTATTTTCTTTAAAAATGTATTGTTAAAAAAAAATAAATGCCAACACCAAGAGATTATAAATCAAAACCTATGGCATATTTTGCATGGCTGCTTAAGAGATAACCCAAGCAAAATGCACGGAGCAACTTGACTTGCAAACATGCTACGAGAGAAAGTGTTCTCATACATATGAGTGTTTGTGTAAGATATGCACCGTCCAAGTAACATCGGACCAGTAGTTTCATTTCCCATAATAGCAGCTAGCTTGAGGCATACACATCACAAAAAATATAGTTCTTGCATCAGTTTAGATATAGTAAAACAAGGTTGCACTCATATTACTATAGAGGGCATTCAGCCTCCATGAACAGTATAGCACAGTAGAATGATGACATGGTTGCACTGAGGCTCCAGCTGGAAACTAAGTCATCAAGAATCACAACTTTTCCTCTCCCCACTGGGGAACTTTCCAGAAGAGTGTGTGGTTCAAGAATCGTTTCTACTTGGGGTAACAATGTTGTCAGGAGATGGGTAGGAATTACGTGATCTTAAAGCACTGATTAAGACCCGATACATCAGGACAGCTACCAGTTCTATGAGAATCGCATTTTATAGATGAGAAAACAGTCTCAGAGCAGCCCAGGAGACAGGCTGTCCCCAAACCCCTACAGCTAGGATGTGGCGGGAGCAGGGCAGAGTCCAGGTCTGCTGCGCTCCAGGATGCGCGCTCTGAATTGCTCTGCAACACGTAACTCCACGAGGACAGGGACCTCACCTGGCTTCCACACTCTAGGACAGTGATCTGCCTCATTCACTTTTGGCTGTTGCACAGCAGCCCAGGGTACAGATGTCCTATGATATGTCATTCCCTCGACAAGCACTTAGGTTATTTCCGACTTCTTCCTATTGCTAATGGTACAGAAAGCTTTTGTGGGGAGAATTTCTCCTCCTGGCCTAAGCCACTCTACCCTGCATAAGTCAATCTAGGGCTCACTGAATGAATAAGGATTTTCCTTGTAGCATCTATAGGGACTTATTTCAGTGGGTCTGGAGAGGTTTTCCATTGCTGGCTGCACAGCACACATAGGGAGACCCTTCCACGTCCAATATACGGGAACTCAACCTAGACAGATCTTCCTTGATACCGAAGGCCATGGGGCCCCATAACACTTCTATCCCAAGCATCCTCACTGTGTTTTGGCATAGGGGAAGAGTGTCATTATGGCTTCAACTGCACTTCTCATTTGTCACAGAGCGCCTCTAACAATTGGCTCTTGCAGAAAGTGGTCCACAAGGAATTGGGCAAGGTTACATCAGAATCCCCTGGGATGGTTTTAGAGTATCCAAATGCCTGGACCACTTTAGATCCACCGAAATCAGTCCCTGCAGATGCTATAAGGAACATCCTTGTTCATTCTGGGAGCGCTAGGTTGATTCATGCACGGTAGAGTGGCTTAGGCCAGGAGGAGAAATACTCTCCCCGAATGTTCTTTCCTATCGTCAGAACTGTGCTTCGAGCCAATGACCAGGCCCAGCAGGACCGGCCAAGGGAAAGAAATCTGCAATCCTGCCACATGGGCAAGGATGCCAGGATCCACCCAGCATGTCTTGGGCCATTTTTGAGAGCAGTGGGCTAGAGATACCATTTGGCCACCCACAGAAAAAGTTGCATGATAACCAGACCAGAACACTGCATCTAGCCATTATGAGGGGCTGAATCTCATGGCTTGATTGGCAAATACCGATTGCATAATAGAAATATCAGTAGCCGACTCTAAAAATGCAGCAATGTGGCAGCATTGTGTTAACACGTCACGTAACACCATTTAATCCTCAGTAACCCTCCTAGGTAGGTTATCGCCATTTTACAGATGGGGAAACTGAGGTGAACAGTTAGGGAAATTCCACATCCTGTTGCCTCGAACTCCAGCTAGTTAGGATCATGGGCTTTATGGAGAGTTCATGTCCCAGCTCTGCCCCTAACACATGCCAGCCTGTCCCTCATGTATGGCCCAGCTGCAAAGAGTACAGGCACTTTCCTGCTACCCCTCCCCTGGCTTCCCTGGGTTCCATCTTACATCACCATGGGACATTTGTCAGAACTAAATAAAATACATCTTGGTGCACTAACTCCAGACTATTTGACCTCAATATTTCTACCCCTGTCCTGTACTAGCCCCATTTGATAAGGGACAGGATAGGCATTTTGGGAACTGTGTTCCCTAACCCAGGCCTGTGCAAAACCCAGACCACGCACAGTCCTTGCCGAGTGATGTCAGGGGCAGGTTGCACTTGATTTGCATTTGTGGTTGTAATTAAGTGCTCAGGGCTGTAGGAATCATTAAGGCCCAATTCTAATCTCCAAGAAGCCTTTCCCAAGTCAGAATTTGGGGGTGGGGTGGAAGTCACCACTGGCTTTGAGCAGAGACCTCTTCCTGTTTCAGCCCTCTCTCCCAGGCAGCACAGTTCTAGACACAGAGAAACCTAGTACTTGATAATTGAGGAATACTAGGCCTGGAGGCTTTGGATGGTCCCCAGATCTTCTCAGTGTTTCTAATCAAAGTCAGCTGGCAGCTCAGCCACATGACCCAGATGTAGGGCCCGCACACTTCCCTGGGAGGCAGGTTTCCCGTTGCTGGCTGCACAGCACGTGCAGGGAGAACCTCCCACATCCAACATGCAGGGACTCTAAACCTAGACAGATCTTTGATACCAGAGGCCATGGGGCCCTGTAACACTTCTATCCCAAGCATCCTCAGTGTTTTGTCATAGGGGAAGAGTTACTATGGCTTCAATTGCACCTCTCATCCATCACAGAGGGCCTCTAACAATAGGCTCGTGCAGAAAGTAGCTGCAAGGAATTGGGCAAGGTTACATCAGAATCCCCTGGGATGGCTTTAAAGTATCCAAAGGCCTGGGCCACTCCAGACCCGCTGGAATCACAGTCCCTGGGGCCAGGGCTCCAGGACCACTGGGTCTTTACACTTGAGTGATTGGATCAAAGCCAGACCAAGGAGCTATGATCCTGAATGTTTCCCAAAATTATTTTGCAGGCGTCTTTTCAAGGAGTAGTTTGTGAAGAGAGGTACCACTTAAGATACCTTGGGTGTGATGTAAAAATTTGGCCTCTGCTCACGTTTTCACTGTTGTACCATCTGAGTTAAGCCCCTCAGCTTTTCTTCTACTGAGGGTGTCCCTAACAAAGGCAAAGCCAGCCAGCCACTTTCCTTACCATAGGGGAAAACAGCTAGTGAAGAAACAATGAGGATTAAGTGGTACGTTACAACTGGTACAAGGTTATATTTTGCCAAAGCTCCTGCACCCAGATCAAGCTTGTTAAATGTGTAGTATGAAGTAGAAAAATGTGCTTAACTGTCTTATGTTCCAAACACACATCCTGAACAAGAACTCCATAAGGGCTCCAGACGTACTTTCCCAGTGAAGACGATTTGCGTAGTAAAACTCCAACAAGAAACTTAACAGATTTGAATTTTAAACACCTGACTTTATGAAAATTATGTTTGATTAAATCAGGGTGCCCAAACTTTGTCTCACCTTCCAGAGGCATCTACCCTTACCAAACGATAACCTAAAAAAATTGATTAACAATCTCCCATTCATTCCTTCTCTCCAGTTGTGCTACCCAGAATTCACTATTGGTGTTTTTGGTGTGTATAATAGATTAGTGGTTCTATACAACAGAGAAGTGATTTTGCCCCAGGGACAGTTGGCAATGCTTAGAGGCATTTTTGGTTGTCATACCTGGATGTGACGACCGAACTGGGCATGGGTGGGTAGAAAGCAGGATCTTCCAATGTACAGGACAGTGATTTCACAAATTACCATCCAGCCCCAAGTATCACTAGTGTTGAGGGTGAGAAACCCAGTTCGAAATATATTCTGTGCATATACAGCTATACACAGGCATGCATACCATAACCGTTCTGAATCATTTTGTACTTAATACCGTGGACATCTGTGTATCGTTCTGTTGTGTGCATGTACCATAGAGCATTTTGGAGAAAATTGGAAACCTAATGATTACAAAAATGGCTCTGTGTCTATGTCTTTGCACATTTACACAATGAAATCTCAATTCAAGTCCTGTGAGCAATTGCAGATGTTTCTCGTATCTAAGTGAAATGACTCGAACACGCATAACAGACTGTCAGCTCAGGTTTGCAGAACTGCACTCTTATGGTTGGTTAGTCCGTGCATGTCCACAAAGTCCTGTGAACTGTTTAGCCATGGGAGTCTTGGAGGGACTGTCTCTCAAAGCTAGACCTGCACTGAAAACTCGGGCCCTTGTAGACAGTTGCTCTCTGGGTCGTAAGCCTGGAAGCATACATGAGTCATGGCTTTGAAATCCACCTCAGATGCAGCAGAAAACAGAGGCTTTGCATAATCAAGTTGACAGATGAAGCTGGGCTTGCCCTGCTCAAGACAGGCTCATCCATATCCTGGTTTAAAAGAAATATTGCATTTTTAAAGAGGAAAGAAACATATTTAAGAGATAAAGGGAGGGGGGAAAAAAGAAGAGTTTTTTGGTCATTAGTTATAATAAAACACAGGGGGGGAAATTCACTTTAAAGACATGCTAAAGCCCTGTAATCTTCAAAGAGAGGAGGCTCAGCTGCCTGGGAAGAGAAACTTCACCCAAAGACCACCATTTCCAGCTGGTTGCAAACAGCCAAGGTGAGGCCTGCAGTTGTGAGGGGAACATGTTGGCTTGAAAACAAATTGTTTTTCTACTTAGTTAGCCGAGATCAGCTTTTGCCCCTTAGGTGCTGCTTGAACATTTTGTACAGTGGGAAGGGTGCAGTTTCCCCAAGTCTACGCCAGGACCGTATTGCCAAAATGCTAGCCATTGTTCATTTGGGGGAGTCTCAAACTCTCGCTGCCTGTTGGGACTCTGCGTCTTAAGGGCACAGTTCCATTTAACTCCATCAGATCGTTGCCGCGTGAGAATGTGGGTTCAGTGTCGCCAGACTTTGGTTAATTACAAGCTGCACAAACTCTGGGTTGTGATGTCAAACGTACCTGTTCGTACAAGCCAGATGACGTGCTTAACAGGTGAAGTGGGTCTTGCTGTAGCCAGTTGGCCAATCTAAGCTACTGAAAGCCTCAGACCATCTTGATATGTGACATCAACGAATGCCAGTGTATTGGCGGCTGAATGTGGTTTTGTTTATGCCCGCTTGACTGTGTAACCCCTGCTGTCATAGCCATCTAAGTTTCATGGGGTGCGGGGGTTAGGTCAGGGGAGGACCTAGCTTCTTGCTATAAGCCCCCCTCGAAAACTAGTTCTTGGAAAATCTAATTCTCCCCACTTAATTAAACTAATAATGGCTTAAAATGTTAATTTTTGTAAGAATTAAGTGAAATACTCTTAGAAACTAAGTCTGCAAAGAAGTTTTGCAAGCTTTCTAGTATTGACAAGGAACATTTTCTGTTCATCTTCTTTCCAATGAAGAAACCATGGATCACCCAGAGAAGGAGGATTCCAGCCCCTAAACACTTCCCTCTTCCAGCATTCAGCGGCTGCTCGCTCTGCCAGGCAGGACCCACTCTTAACACAAGCATTTCAAACTGCAGGTTGCAACCTATTAAAGGCCTTAAGGTTTAGTGCCTTGAGACCAACTTAATCAGTAAACTTATTTTCTATTCCCTTAAGACTGGTTGCTTCAAAATACTTTGTTTCAATTACATATACGCACACATGGGTATGCTGGGCTGTGGTCACTTGTGTCCTGGAGACGGCTCCTACTGGCTCATGGAGGCCCATTTGGCACATTTCCCGATTCCACATTTAGTGACTTCAAGATGGTATCTTGAAGTTGTCATGGTGGGAGTATTTACACTGTGGGAATTGGCAGATATGAACATAGGAACTTTCCCCTGGAGAGCTGGTTGCTTACATGCAGTTAGTGGTGTGCCAGTAAGTGTTAAGGATGTATGTTGAATGCTTCAACTCATGGTAAGAAAGTCAGGTGTTGTATGTTGAGTTTCTTGGGATCTGTGCACATGTGGTTCACTGGGGTGAGCCCTCAGGAACATCGCCTGTGGAGTATCGGGGACAGAAGACTATGCTTCCTCTGGGAGAAACTGAACTGTAGTTTAGCTGCAAGAGAAGAGACCTCAGCTGACCCCACAGAGCTGGGAAACAGGGATTACTTTTTGGAGTGGTCCCAAATTGGAGTGAGGAGAGATGGGCTCTATACCATTTTTAGACTAATCATTCAGTGTAGGTTGCCCCTCGACATGATAGTGGGGGCTTTCTTCTGAGGGTAGTTCCTAGGGAACTGATCTGTGGGACATCAGCAGCCCAAACTCATAGCACTTTGGGGAATGACATCTCAGTCCTAAAAGAGGAGACCTGATTGGCACACCATGGTGTCCCATACTTTGGATTCTAATCTAAGAGTGGAAAAAGCTTGCTATTGCCATGTGAATGAACCCAAGCTCGTCAGCTAGAAAACAGACCACATGGCCCAGTTGTCTAAGCCAAGACCATCCTAGATCAGTCGACAGTTAAGGAATCCCCCAAATACATGAGAAACCCCACTTGGATCAGTTCTTCCTCCCCAGCTGACCAGAAGTGCACGAACAAGGCCCAGGTGAGACAAGAGCCACTACACAGCTGACTCCTGGACTCAGCAATACATACTTATCTTTTTACGCCACTATTTTTAAAATTTGTTGTGCTAAGAACATGTGATCTCTTAACAACACAGTATTGTAAGCCATAGGCATTATGTTGTAGAGATCTCTAGAACTTACATAAACTTTATACCAGTTGAGCAGTAACCCCCCCATTTCCTCCTCTTAGGTGTGCTTCACTACAAACTATACCCACTGCTTTCTCTCTCAAAGTTGTGCAATCCTGTAAATTGCCCCATGTCTAGCAGCTTTCTCTGAGAGAATGTATGCGTTTGTATCTGTAACTCCATTCAGCCTAAAAGTTACATACTTATAATGAAAAGACTTCTCCTTTCTTAGGTGTGTTTGACTACAAACTATACCCATTGCTTTCTCTAAGTTGTACAATCCTGTAAATTGCCCCATGTCTAGCAGCTTTCTCTGAGAGAATGTATGTGTTTGTATCTGTAACTCCATTCGGCCTACAAGTTACATACTATAATGAAAAGACTTCTCCTTTCTTAGGTGTGCTTTACTACAACCTATACCCACTAAAGCCCATGGCAACCCCCAGTCTACTGTTTCTATGGGTTTAGCTATTTTAGAGACCTCATAAGGGGCATCACATAACGTTTGTCCTGTAGCTGGCTTTTTGTACTTAGCACCACGTCCTCTAGGTTCATCCATGTTGTTGAATACGGCAGGACTTTGCTGATCACCCAGAAAAGGCAAATTGAAACCACAATGAAGTATCACCCCACATCTGTTAGGAGAGCTATTATTTAAAAAAACTAAGATAAATGTTGGCGAGGATGGAGAATTTGGAACCCTTGTACACCATTGGTGAGAATGTAAATTTACCATGGAAAATAGTACAGAGTTTCCTTAAACTAGAACTACCTACCATATAATCCAGCAATCCCACTACTGGAATACATTCAAAAGAATTGAAATTAGGATCTTGAGTTAACTACACTCCCTTATTCATTGAATCATTATTGAAAATAGCCAGGATTTAGAGATAACTTAAGCATCCAGAGATGGATAAAAATATGGCATATACATACAATGGACTATTCTTCAGCCTTAAAAAGGAAATTAAACCCCTGAATTTTGGAATAAGTTTCACACAGCAATAGCTAACTGATACAAGCTCTGAGGAGATCATCATGGCTGGAGCTACCCCAAGTGGAAGAGAGAGTAGATGTAAGTGTCTCACAATCCTGTATCCTGTATTTGAGGCCTTTCAGGTAAGAATGGATTTGATTTCACTAAAGGCAATAGGAAGCTATGGAAGGTTATGGAGCAGGAGTGTTTCTCCTCCAAGCACTGCCTTTCTGGAATCAGACTGTTCTAATCAGGACTCTTGGCTGCTAGAAACAGATGCACTCAGGTCGGCTCACATTAAAAAGTTATCTTAAGGGTACAGATGTCACAAAATCTATGGATAGGAAATGAAACGTCTGGGTCTGCCAGGAGCCAGAAGCTGTCAGTGACAGATTACTTTTCATCTCTGTGCTCACATGGTCTCTTTACTACATCCCTGAAGCTCTGCTCCATCCTGCCTGAATGGGAGAACAGAAGATGCTAGTGTTCAAATATCTGAATACCCACTGTGTGCAAGGCCAGAACTGCTTCACTGGTCATTTCCCTTGTATATCAATTCCTCATCCTTCCCTGTTCTGCATACGAAGAGCTCTAGAAGGCTGCGTTTTCTAGGTTCCCTTGCCAGCTGCATTTGGTTGGGTACAACCAGTAGGAACATGAAAGGACAGAAACCAAGGCATTGCCTTTTGTCTCTTCCTCAGGTACATCTCATCGTTGGTTTCAGCTTCTGTTGCCAGCCCCTTCCCTCCCTGTTCAACCACTGCTAGGAACACTCAGCCTTTCCAGTCTCAACACGATGGCTCCAACTTTTGGGCTCTGGTGGTACCAACTCTTTCCTTTGCCCCTAACCCTCCAAACTCAGTGTCCCAGTGGCCTCCAGTTGTTGCTAGTTCTGGGGTGATCTCACCTTACCCTGTTCACTCCAGTGATCCTTTATAAGCTTTGAAACTGATTACATTCAATTTCTTCTATTGGATTTCCTGGCATTTTTCCCCTGGCTGGGGCCTTACTGAGAGCCATTATGCTGGGCCATACAGGTGTGCACTGCACAAATCCAGGGGACCTTTCACAGAGTGCCCTCTTCTAATTTTGTAGCACAATGCTTCTGCATCAGGTATCATTCAGTTGCTGGGGATGTAGCAGTGAACACAAATAATGAAGTCCCAGCCCTCATGGTGCTACAAATTCTAACTGGGGAAGACAAATAAGCTAACCATACTTTCACTTGGGGATAAGTGCTATTGAGAAAAAGAGCAGGGAAGGGGGTGGAGGTGGGAGGGGTAGGGTTACACTTCCGATTATGATAGAAAAGGTCTCAAGAAGGTAGCATGTGAGTGAACACCTGAAAGAGGGGAGAACCATGCCACTATCTGGGGGAAAAGGCATCGCTGTAGCTAGGAGAGCAGATGCAAAGCTTCTCTTGTTGGAGAACATGCATAAACACAACCTCTATCGCCTGCCTCTACTGCTGAATTCAACAGGATGCCAGAAAGGAAAGTTAGGCAATAGCTTGCACAGGTAGGAAGTGACTCAGGTCTCATTCTGCTTGGATGTGGACATGAAGAGATGGGGCTTTAAACTCATTGCGTCCGTAGGTGGACCAGTGTTTGCCTGTATATGTGTTTCCCTTGAAGAAAACTGATTCCTATACACATAGGGGCTGAGGGGCAGTCATGGAGGTGAACATTTCAGATCTCCAAGAATGATCTCGCTTATGTGGGTTCTAACGGTAGAACTTGAACGTAGAAAGGTGGTTACCAGGGGCAGGGGGGTGGCACTTACAGAGATGTCGGTTAAAGAATATGAAATTCCATTTAGAGGAGGAGGAATAAGTTCAAGAGATCTATTGTAGAACACGGCGACGAGAGTTAATGGATTCTTGGAAGTTGCATGTTTTTGTATTCTCACCTCAAAAAACAAACGTGAGGTTATGTGTAAGTGGAATGGCTAAATCGAGCTGATTAACTATGTAGACTTATTTCAAAACATGTAACCCATAGGTACAAGTTTTGTGAATTGAAAAGACTGAAGGAATGATCTTTCCATTCAGCTGCAGGAATGTGGTTAGCCGATTCAGGCTCAGGGTCAGCTTTCAAGCTGGAGTTGTGCTCTTCCCAGGTAGCCCCTGGCCAGTGACGGAGCGTGGCAGGCGTATGAGGGCCTGGCCATTCCTGCCCAGTGCAGGACTCCTCACAGGCAACTTTGCACTTCAGCTTCCTGTTCACCGATACTTTGTCAGGTCTTTTGTGGACAGTGGTGCTCTCTGCCCTATTCTGCTCCAGACATTGTCAGGGATGTGCAGGTTAGTGTGTCAGGACTGGCTCTGATGTATATAGCATTGGCCAATTTCTGTGGTGTAAATGCTCCTACCACCAATGTCAAGCTCCCCAAGTGACATCACAGAACACAGTCAAGAAGTGGTACCACCTCCAGCTCATCTCTGGTAATTGCTTTTAATAAACCACTTTCCCTTTTAATTCCATCTCTGAAGTTACTTTCTGTAGGACTCAGCTGAGACGTGATAGTCCTAAGTTTATGAAGTCTCCCTCATCCCACATTCCATCGGCATTGCCCCATAACCCCTATTCTCGAATATCTTGGATTTTCCCACTTCCTTTCTACTCTGCTCTAGAGGATGGGAACAAGGAGACCAGTTGGCTTCATTCGTGGTGATAGAGTGCTTCAAATCTTAACACTCCTACTAGCTTCCCATTGGCCCAAGAATAAAAACTCACTTCTGGCTTACAAAGCCCAACATAACCAGCCCTCTCGTCCTTTCCCAAGGCATCTCCTGCCGCTCTCCAGCCATCCTTCGCTGCCTTTCAGTTTCTTGACATTGAACTCAGTCCCATCTTACCCCTTTTGCTTCTTTGTCCCCTTGACCTGGAGGCTCTTAGCTCCTGTTGGCACAGGTGGCTTTCTGTTCAGAGCTCAGTCAAGTCCTCAGCTATGAGGACACCTTTGTGATGATTTATGGGTATCTATTAGGATGGAGACTACACACTGCTACCAGGTCAGGAGAGCTCTAGATGGGCTCTCTTGCCTTCAAGAACTAGCCACACATTCTTCACTTCTGTACCCTCAGCACTTACCATAGTGCTGTCCCAGCATTGGTTCTTCAGTATGTACTGGCTGCACTAGTGCAGGCTAAGTTGATCCAAGCACAAGTTTGGATCTTGTATAGCTGGACCCTGTTGTCAGCCCTCATTAATACAAGGTTCCCACAGTCTCTCAGCCTACCCAGAAGGTCACCTGTAACTTCAGTGGACAGTTCTTGTCATGTGACCTTTATATTGTTGGCCTCCGACCTCAAAAGCACCTGGAGCTCTACCCGAGGGCTTTCTCTGTATGTGATGCTAACATGTTCCTGTGGCCAATCTAGAAGTGCTTAACTTCCTGAGGGACCACCCTCCACCCACAAAGGAAAGACAGGAGTAAGTGGTGACGTACTGCCACAGCTTCACAACTCAGAACTTTGAGATTGCTGAACATTCTTCTCAAGTGGTCCCTGACTTGGTCCATAGATTGGGTAGCTTATAAATAAATTTCTTGCAAGTACCTGGAAATCCAAGATGAACACACCAGCAGATTCCACGCCTGGTGAGGGCCTGTTGCTCGTCTCATAGACAGCACCTCCTTCCTGCCTCCTTATGGGGCAAGGAGGGGCGAGGTAGCTCTCAGGGGCCTCTTATAAGGACATATGGAGACTTTGACCTCATGACCTAATCACCTTTCGAAGGCCCCATCTTCCAATACCATCTCATCGGGGGTTAAGATTCCAACGTAGGAATTTTGGGAGGACACCCTCCTACCCACAGCAGTCCCCAACAGGATAAAGCCCAGTTGCTCAGGGTGGTCCCCTCAACAGCAGCCCTGTTTAATTGGGAGGTCATCCCAGGAAACACGACAGGGTGGGGAAATGAGAAGGGAAGATGACAAGCTTAATGTTACCCATATTCTTATCTCAGTCTGGGATCTTTCAAAAAGAGACCCTGAAACAGTAAGTTGGCTGAGCTGGTCCCAGGATGAGCTGGTCGATGTGAAACTCCAGTATAAAGGCTCAATGTCAGCCTTGCAAGCCACTCAGTCTGTCTAGTGAGCAGTTCTGGTACCGTCGGCTGCAGGGGCTGACCACTTCACACACAGAAGCAGGTGCACTCCGGAGTTCACAAAGGCAGAGGGCCACCTTGAGCCACTTAGCTCCGGCATTCCAGGCGGAGATTGCAGGACCCGCCTCCCACACGTGGAGGCCTTCAGAGGAGAATCTGGTCTTGCAGATTTAGAGATTGCAATCTCCTGCCTGGATCCTGGGCTTTTTCTTTCGGGACCCTCCCGTTTTGCATTCTCTACCTGCTCTGAAGTTACTAGGGCCTGGTGTCAATTTAGGGCCAATAAAACCATGAAAGGGCTTGGTCCTGAGATCAGTTGGGAAATTTGCAATAAAGAAACATCCTGCCCAGGAAGATGCAACTTCAAGGCAAGCTGATGAGACCTTGGAGGGGGACATCTCTGGGGAGTCAGGCAGGGTCCACACCTGGGACAGCTTAAGGTGCCATCTGTCCTGAACACAAGCAGATGCATCTTGTTAGCTGAAGCACCGATCCCCGTCTCTCTAGGGAGTTGGGAGTAAGCCGTGCCTTCCTCCCTAGGAGGCGCACTGCAGTTGTGCGTCTAATGATGCATTAGAACCCACCTCTGGTACTTTGTAGGAGTTCAGATGCCTTTTCCCCATCATACGCCTACTGGGTCAAGATTTCTGCCCCCAGGGCCTAGGGACTTGACATCTTCCAAACAAGCTCCCCTGCTCCAAGACACCTTGGCCATCCTTAGCACACACTATCATCTTATGTTTTTAAACTTCCTGGCCCTTACTTCTCTCTAGTCTCTTGGAGAGAAGTCTTTGACTTGCAGGACCAAGTCCTTGAACTCATCCGAACGTCTGTTCTGCTCAGGGGGCCGGGGATGTTGAACATGAAGTAGGTGCTCCAGGTCACCCTTGTGAAGCTTCCTTTTACAGGAGAGAACGCTGACCACCTTGTCTGTTTTCTAGTGTGGCCTCAGGTAGTGTGGAGATCTGGGAAGCATAGAAGGGGAAGGGACAGTGTGGCAGGGCCCCTGTGTTACGTAGTACCCTCAGCACATTCAGGTTTCTTGAAAGCCATCCTGAGAATGGAGGAAGTGAGCCATGCAATCAAAACGTGTTCCGAGAACAAAAACCCAGAACAGAAACATGCTTAGTATGTTGCAGGACGGCAGTGGGTCCAGTGTCTGCCGTTTCCTCCCACCCTGCCCTCCTGCCACCCCTCACCTATGAGGTTTCCTTTGCACATTTCTTCCTTCTCCTTCCTCCCACTGTCTTTCACCTAGCCAAGTCCTACTCATGTAACCTTTAGAACTCAGCTCAGATGCTCACCTCCTCTGGGAAGCCCTCCCATGCCTCCTCCTCCCCATTCTTTTTCCTTGTGCTGTACCACCCAGACTCCCCCTTCAAGCTGCTGGCTTTGGCCGTCAGTCCCTCATACATCTCAGCAGCAGAGAGCTGCCAAGCCCAAGGTCACACACTTCTGTGTAGCCCATGGTTAATGACACACCCACGCAGGGGTATAAAGGCCTGGACAGACCCCCCCCATCAGGACACCTCTGGAGGGCCATCCCAGCCCCCAAGTTCCCCATGGAGTCAAAACCAAGCTGCTGTTGGACCTACACCACACCTCTGCTTCTGCCTCTGCTCCCTCCTGCCTCCTTCCCCTCCCTCCCGCAGGGGCTGAGCCCAAGGACATCCCCTAACAAACATCTCCTTTGAGTCTCTTTGGAAAACCTGAGAGATTCCCCAATGGCACTGAGTCCACCGTAGTAGCAGCTCCAAGCAGATACAGTTGCAAGTCTTAAGATGGTTTATTCAGAGCATCGAACGTGCTGGGCACACTAAAGAGGACTTGGCATGATCACATAGGTTCTCAGGAAATGCTCAGGTAAACTTCTCATTTCATAGATCAGGAAAAGGGCTGCGAGATGGTGAATGGCTTGCATCAGGTTTCTTGGCAGGTAACAAGCACAGCCAGGATCTGACACCAAACCTATGCCCTGAGGCATTAGCACCAGCTCCCGGTCTCTCGGCTGGTCTGTGGCCACCCCGCTGTGGACCTTGGATGGGCAATGACCTCGTCTCATTTACGTGGCCCTGACGATCACATCAGCATCTCTTAAGAGGTACCTGAGTACCTGGGGTGGACATTGTCAGCCCTCAGCTATCAGAGTTCCCTCAGTACCACCTCATTTTACCCCCAAACCTTCCTAGTCTGGACATTAGTTCCTTTCTGTGCTTCTCAGCACAGAACCCACAGACCACCACCCGCTCTCCCATCTGGAGGACCTGTCCTTCAATTAGCCAGCACTTTTTTTTTTATTTCAGCATATTATGAGGGTACAGATGTTTAGGTTACATATGTTGCCCTTGCCCCCCTTCCCTCCCCCAGCACATTCTTTTTACAGAAGAGACCCAAGTCCTAGAGATGGAGGATGACTTGTTCAATCATATAGCATTGGAATGGGCTAACTTCTGTCTCAAAGACACCAAGGCGCCTGTGCTTCCAGGAACATCGTTGCATGAGAGAGGGGGACCTGCTCCAGGGTCGGAGCCAGCACAAGGGTCCCTGTGCTCCCCTAGACAACACTAGCCGAGAGAGCTTGGAGCCCAGGGTGGAGGTAGGTTGTAGGTCATTGGCAGGTCCTTGCTACTTAGTGTTGGGGGCAGCTCTGGTGTAGTGGGAACAATGGATTGGGGGGGGGTGTCAGCATTTGAATCTACAGGCTTTCTGGAATAGAGAGACTTGCGCCAGCTCCTTATCCCCATTTTACAGCTGAGAAGACTAAGGCTCAGAAGGTGTGTGATCCCTGCTCATCTTCTGGCTGTCATGAGTAGTGCCTCTGACTTACGGCTTTAATGAAGCACACATCCTTTCCTCAGCAACCCTGCCTGCAACTCTGAGGCTGAGCAGCTGTAGAAGGTGACGCCTCCGTCTCAGCCATGTGGAGTCTGCATGCAGGAAGGATCTTTCACATCTTGTAGGCACTACCGGGCCTCTCCAGCAGGGATTCCCCAGTACTTTCTCTGCGCTCAACACGAGATTGACTGCCCTGCCCTGTGTGGTCTGGGGAAGATCACCCTGAAGATGGTCAATGATTAGATTAGCAGCACAGGAAAAAGTATGGCTTAGCGTTCAACAGATCTGCATTTGAAGGTTGGTCAGTTCTCTTTACAAGCTTTGTGATCTTGAGAATATGACTTCTCTAAATCTTTGTATGAAATGTATTCTTTTCCCACACCTCATCATTGGGATTTCAGAGCTGGGATGTTCTTTTAGGCAAGTCACACAATACAGAGTGCCTTAAAAAACAGCAGTCACTTTTTTCCCCCATGGATCTGTGTGCACAGGGCTTGGGGGTGGGGCAGACAGCTCAACATGCCATCAGCTGGGGTAACCTGACTGAGCATTCTTGGCAGTGGAGGCTTGGGCTCCCTCACAGCATGGCAGTAGGGTTCTGAGAGCAAGTGTCCCAGAAAACGAAAGTATGAGGAGGAAGCTATATCACCTTTTGTGGCATAGCCTTGGAAGACAGTATCACTTATCATATACTATCAATCCAGGAAGTGAAAGAGGCTGGTCCAGTTCCATGGGGTGAGAACATAGATCCTACCTGTTGATGAGGCTGGGAAAAATGAGAAACAACATTATGATCATTTTTGGAAAACATGGTCTGCCATTTCTACCCATGTTCTGGCCCTGTATCTGTTATCCGCTCCCTCAGTTGAGTCCAGCTACCCACCCCTCAAACATTTGAGTCTCTCTGCTGCTTTGCCTCTGGGCTGGGTCAGCACCAGCCTGGAAGCCCTGGGGATTTAAGGTCACCTCAGCCACCAGGAACCCTTGCCATCTCCTGCTTTCTGGGATTACCTCCCAAAATAACCCACTTGCACCCAAGTACCCGGGTCTTTGCCAAAAGCAGACAAGGATCTGAAGCTACACATTTAGTAAATTACCACCTTTTCGCTTCTAGAAGAGCCATAAATGGGGATGCACCTATTTACAATGTAGGCAATTCAGGTACCTCTCAAGTCCTGATGCCATTAGGATCACAGATTTGTCAGAGGGCTGCTGCTATACAACATATCCAGGTTAAAAAGGACGTGTCATCTGGGGGTGTTGCTCAGATTCCCCAGTGAACTTCCTGGATTCTCAGATAGGGAGGCTAGGTGAGAAAAAAGCTTTAGGTGACATCCCTGACGGTATACTACCTGAACCCCCTTTTCAAGAAAAAAACTTCACGTATAGGGACTGCACATAGCTGCTGTACCTTTGGGTCCAACATGGCATGTATCCTGTCACTGTGGTCTTCCCAGGCAGCCCCAGCTAATGACTAAGGACAGCAGGGGTACTGAGGCCTGGCTGGTTCTGCCCAATGTGGCACTGCTCTAACGAGCAGTCTTTGGAGCACCCCATTGGGGTTCACCAAGACTGTATCAGATCTGCATCACGACCTCAGGCTCTCCCTGTCCTACACAGGCATCACCTACCCTCCCATGCACTGTCCTGTCGGGTCCTCCAGGAAGCAATTGCTCAAACTGACACTCCCCAAGGACACAGCAGAGGGGTGGTGGTGGTGGTGGTGGTGGTGGTGGTGGGGTACAGTGCAGAAAGGATCTCAGCACGTGCAAGTATATATGATGGGGGTTTCAACCCCCACCAGCTATGATAGCCTCACACCCAGCCTTGGTTCCAGGCCCTGGTTCAGCCCAGCTCCTTCCCCAGTTAGTTTCATGCCTTGCCCACCTCAGGTGGCCACACCCTCCCCCAGGGAACTCCACTCCAGCCCCTCCCAAAGGATCTTTAAAAGATAATTGCCGACCCAGGATGTGTTGGTGCTGAGTTTATCAAGAAGCTAAACTGGCATTCCTTCTTCAGCTCCAGAGCCAAAACCAACATAAACACCCCACTCCTTCTTTGTTACTCTAACTCCACCAGAGGCTGACCAGGCCTGACCCCGGCTGAGACTCCCTCTGATTTATGGTTTCATCAGATGCATAATGCATCAATGCAGTGGCATTGAGAACTGAGTCGGGCACCTGGTACCTGGGAGGAGGGTGGTTCAAGAGACATAGCAGCCACCACCAGCCCCCCAGCTTGGCCTCTGCCCTGCCCTTTTCCATCCACCCAGCAAAACCCCCAGCTTAAGTCTCTTCCCTGAAGACACTGCCCCCTACTTTAGCTGAGAGATTCCTTTCTATGTGTCCTTTCCTCTCCCCTGCCCCCCATGTTAGCGGACTTGGGAAGAAGGGAAAAGTAATTCCAAAGCATATGTCCCTGGCATGACATAGTATGTGAGGTTTTACCCTCTGGTTTTGCTCATAGCCATCCACGATTATGGTAAGCCCTGTATTTATTTTAGCATTATTGTGAGCAGAGTTCCCACTAAGTTTATATAATCATCCTTTTGGTTTTGCAATAAGTTACATACAGAGAAGTACACAAATCATGTGTGTAGTGCTCAGTGAATTTCAGAGTGAACATTCAACTACATCCATAATCATGCAAGTCATCCTTATGTTGTGACTTTTTAAAAAACATCTTTCCAGAAGACTCCCATAGGCTTCCCCCGCAACATCCATAAGATCTCACCTGGTGCCTTCTGTTCTTTTATGGGGTCTTAACTACCTGATGGGTGATGATCTCAACACAAGAGAGCTGGTTATAGCACAGGACCATTTGGATTAGTGGATGACACAGTTGCTAACTAGAATGAAGGGTAATCCTCCAGCATCACAGCACACGCGAGGGAGGTAAAATGCGGAAGTGAAGACAGTTTTCTCTCAGCTACGGATCTGGGCAAATCCAAGTTCAAATCTCAACTTTAAAGTGGGCCTAGCACTTGGTAAAGGCAAATGAACATAACAGTTATACCTACTCTACTTAATTTGCACAAATCCACAAGGTGTATTTATTGCAGTGCTGGGTACCACGCAAGGTGACCACGGTGGGCACCCAGGTATATGCCTACTCTCTTGGGGTCTCCCCTGGGGCCCAGATGGAAGTTACCAGGAAATGTTCTCAGGACCCGCCAGTGAGGATCCTTCCACTCAAGGAAGTGCAAGCAGGGAGGGAAGGAGGCAAACAAGGGCATAGTATCTAGCAAAGTCCCTCAGAGGGCAACGAGCTCAGTTCCACAGTGGAGCTCTGGAGATAGTATAAGTCATCTTGAGTGGGCCTCATGGTTGTGAGGGAGCTGGAGTATTCACACCCCTGCACCTGACTTCAGTTGTTGGTCAAGACACTTCTGGTTCTCCACGTGTGCTGCCAGAACAGTCTGAGGTCTGCCTTTCAACAGTAATAGGCTGACTGTTAAGAGTGAAAGTGCTTTGGGAGCCTGTGGGCTTGAATACAGTAAAGAGAACCCAAGGGATATATAGAGAGCCCTGAGCATCTGCCTCACCCGTAAAGAACATGCCGCAGCAATTGAGAATACTGGTAAGATGCTAGATAATTCCTGTTAGTGAAGAGGCCACTTCAGAGTTGAGAACCCAGATCTCTACATCTTCAGCCTTTTAAGCCATGAATTAGTTTCACCTTCTTGCACGTGGCATTCACAGTACAGAGAACCACAGCCAAAGAGCTACGTTCCAGTGAAAATTAAGCAGGAATATTCTTACTGCAGGACTGTGCACTTAAGTTTCAGTCTCTGTAGTTGGCAAGGGGACTTCAATGCAGCAGCTTTGAACTTGGGAAACAGGAATAGAGGCCTCCAGCAGGAATAGCATTGATGGCAGCAAGTAGCGAGATCAGAAGGGACAACTATTGGGCATGGTGTGGAGAGAATCTCCTTGTGGCTAGGTCAGGAAGACCACAATAAAAATGGAAACAGTCTCTAAGTATGCAGGGGCCACCCCAGTGCAGAGTGCACCAATAGTACAGAGGACCATGTACAACTTCTGGTACCAGAAGTGGTCCATCCTCATAGTTGAACTCAGATTTCCTGCTGTCAGCTTATTTTCTTGGCCTGAGTGGACATGCTCATTATTTGGTTTGCCTCTGAAGATCTATTCTACCATTCTTCACCATGTTCTGTGCACCAAGAAGACCACCCCTATTTGTATTCACCTGGAAGAGAGAAAGAGCCAGATGTAGTCAGTGAGAGGCATCAGCAGGTGATGAAAGACAAGTGGAGAGGTTCGATACTTAGTTCCTTTCTCCTTCCCAGCCAGTGGTTGCATCCTTTTATAACCTAGGCTTCCGCGGGGACACTCACACTCAGTCCTGTGAGCACCTGTTACTTCCTTTGCCCTTTCAGTTCTGGGGGCAGCGGTGGTGGAGTGGTGATGAAGTCCTGAGACTACAGCAGAAGAACATGCCAACATCTCGTTGGTTCCTTTAGCCCTGCCCATGCCTATGGGGCAATCATCTGAGGTGGATTCTATCTCCTGACAATTTGTATTGAGGGTTAAATGCAGGTAGTATGCATACTGGTGAGGGAAGACATGAGATGAGCCGACTCCTATGAGTAGCTGAGCTCACAGGCCAATAGACCTCCCAGTGAAGGACAGGACACCACTGTGTGAAGTCACTGGGACTTGAAGGTCCTTTCTTTCCACTTGGACCAGGATATAAAAGCTTAAGTACACAGGGACGTCATTCAGGAATCAGATCCAAGGAGAGAGAATCACATGCATTGAAGAGGAGGTGTGCTTTTAAGAAAGCACTTTCCCCTAAGGAGAAGTTGGGCTCAGGGAAGGGCTGATGTGATGTGAAGTTCACATTCATTGAGGTCAAGTTGCCTTTGCAAAGGGGCATGATGATCCCAGACCAGCGTGGGAAGGCTTCTGGGCAGAGAGCCAGAGGAGCATTATTGCTTCTAGTAGAAGTCTACATTTAGACATACTGAAGGCTATTCTAGGGCCCCTTGAGACAAAAGAGGATGCCGCCCTAGGTTCCGTGGAGGGGCCTGATGTCACCCCTAAGGTCATGAGTATTTCTAGCAAGTCTTCACTACAGGGAACTAGGTTCTATGGTCTCAAGTGTGTCCCAGTAGACATCGTTCCTTTGCATTCATGCAGGGACAACCAAACCTGAAATCCTTGTATCTAAGTTTTTTCTGTTCCTTCTGTCTCTTCCCATTAGAACACAGAAATCAAGAATTATTAAGTGAGGGCTATCTCTTTACTTCTGGAGAATTGTACTATACTCCATCAAATATTCCTAAGACAGCAGAATTTCAAATGATGCTGACTATTCAACATTTCACTATCAACTATATCGTCTCATTGGCAAGAACCAAAAAATTGTCACATTGAATGTTCCTTATTTACAATCATTAAAGAGGCCAAATACTCAATGTCAAGTTCTCAAAATCATTAAACTGCATTTAAACCTGCAGTTGTGTCGTCTGCAACATTCCTGCTGTTGTCACGAGCACTCAGAAGAGCACACAAAGTCTCTAAGACACAAAATTGCAAACAAAGGGAGGACAAGACAGATCCTTTGAGTTTCTCATTCTATGGCTATACCTATGTCTTCGCGTGGCGAGTCACGTTCACCAGCTTCTGGGCCACAAGACTGTCTGCCATTCCTTGGCTTCAGACATGGTTGATTCTTGGTCATTAACTACTCTATTTGTCGCTGTTTAGGTTGGTGAAGGGGGAGTGAGAATTAACTACCACAGTGACAGTGACTATAGACACTGTGCTGCCTCCTGCATAGCCCATAGTTTTACTTTGAAGTATGCTAGTATTTGCATCATCTATGTTTATAATACTTTTGTAATATAGAACTCAATTCATACTACACTGTCTATAATACCATTGTATATTGCATATGAATGTCTACTAACTAAACATTAGGGACATGTTTTCAAAATGCTTGCTTTGTCTCAAATTCCTTGGTGGATTATCATGGGTTTTAAAGGAGAGATACATGGGGAAATTGGTCGGGGTTTGTGGGTTTGCTTGGATTATGGTGTTTTTCCCATTTAAAATATCAGATGACCTTTCATAGCCATTGTAATGTCATAGTGCAATGCATCACTCACACGTTTGTGGTGACAACGACAAACAAGCTTACTGTACTGCTAGTTGTATAGAATATAATGTACACAATTATGTGTAGTACATAATAAACCATTAATGGTCATTTATGTATTATGTCATTTTAGAGTATTCCCTCTCCCTACAAAGAGGTTAAAACATCCTCAGGCAGGTCCTTCAGTAGGTATTCTAGAAGGCATTGTTATCATAGATGACAGCTCCATGCATGTTATTGCCCTGTTAGATGTCAACCTGGGCATGCAGCCAGAAGAGTGTCAAGTGTGGAACAGTCTGCAGGATGGTCAACCATCTTTTCAGGAGTATACGATGGGGAGAAAGGAGCCTCGTTTTTAAAGGACACAAACACCATCATGTGTTGACCTTGTTGGATCCCGATTCAAATGACCTATTCAAACAAGACACAGGTGACACTTAGAGTTTGAAAACTGATGGGTTATTGAAAAAGGAATTGTTAAGTTTGGGGGTGTAATAAAGGCATTGTGATGATTAAAAGGCCCTTTTTAAATGTATGCTATGATTTTTGTGGCTTGAATATGTTGGTCTGAAGTTGGCACTGAGGGACAGGGGGGAAGGATGTGGGGGCACTCATGAGACAAGGCTAGCCACGAGTGATAACTGTTGGACGTGAGCACAGGCAAGTTAGACCTACTGCCTAGTTTGACATGTCTGAAGACTTCTAACAAAAAAACCTTCCAGGACACCCAAAAGGACAGAGAAGTTGTAGTTCACATAGGGGTTCAGTGACTACAGAAGAGAAAAATGTTTCTGGGGGCTCATGCAAAGCTATGTCATTCCTTACTTCAAGGAAAGGATTTCCAGGGAGTTGTAGAATTTAAGAGTTGTATTCCACCTGAAGTTTGACCTTGGCCAGTCTGAACGTTTTTTGTTCTTTTCACCAGTAAGAAAGTATCCACAGGGCGAGTGGGGGCTCTTGTGCTCGACAGCGGATGCGCATTCACATCAGAAAGTCGGGACAAACTGAAGTTGATCACTCTTTCGACATTCTCCACGAAACCTGTCTCACACAAGTGACCCAGTGGCAACAAGGTGGCTCCCTATCCCACAAGAGGGGGAAGCTGCAGCTCAGGATGGTACTGACACCAGCAGGTGCCTGACACGGCTGGGAGGCCCCTGTCACCTCTGTATAGCCAGGTAGATCCAGGAGTCCAGGTGAAGAACTAAGCAAGGAACAGTGGTGCCCAGAGGATGCCCAGAGAGGTATCAGTTGATCCCTGAGTTTCCTCCAGGACAGACATCTAGCATTGATGCCCTGAGTTACTAAGTCATTTCTCATCTGAGAGCCACTCGAGCAGGCTGAGGCAGGGGTGAGCAACTGCATAGGCCAACAAGACCAAGGCAGCTGAAATTGCACACCACCTGCCAGGCATGGGGGCAAGGTGCAATGCACCAACTGCAGGGCAGCGTCAACAAGCTGGTGGGTAAGACCAGAGCGAAAGACTGCGTGATTCTGGCACTGGAGAAGGGACTTGGCACATGGCCTGGTCTGACCTGTGAGCTGCTTCAGGAACTTCAGAAAGAACAGCTGATTCAGGGCAGAGGCTGAGCAGCACCCACAGCAGTCTAAAGAGCTACCTGGTGCTGGGGACCTGGCAGAGCTCATGGGCATCCATCCAGGGCCAACTAGGAAGTGGATTGAATCCAGCAATACGGAAGCTGGAATAGAGACATACCCTCTTGGCAGATGAGGAATGAGAAAAGCTTTGAGACCGAGGTCCAGCTGAAGCCCCTGGGTGAACGAAAGGATGCACAAGAATAAGGTGTTGCAGCAGAAGACCCTCAGTATAGAGAGGTCAAGAACGTCATCACGGAAGGTGGGAGAGCTGTGGGCCCAGGCAGCTGGAGAGGCGCACCTCCTTGAACACCCCGGCCTGGTGAGGGATGGGCAGGAGCTTCCCAAGGCTGCAGGTGCCGAAGCAGCAGCACACAGCTACCCTGGACAGAGACCAGCTGTTACATTCCAGAGGCATCTGGGGAAGAGCCTGAAGCTGCCCAAGTAGCATGTTGTGGACATTTTCAGATTTGATAGGGAATCTGGACTTGGAGATAGTCCACAACACAGGATCCCAGCTACTTGGAAGATGCCACGACCAGGGAAAAGGCTGAGCTGAGGCTCTGCCGGCTGCCCAGCCCTGCTTTAGGAGTGGGGATGCTGGTTGTTAAATGAGGACCAGGGTTCCAAGTGGGTTGAAAAGCAGTAGCCACTCCTGCTGAAAAAACCAAGACTCACCAGAACAGATTTAGTTCTAGCACTCAGAATTCTAACAGTTCCTATATTTGGAAGAATTTTTATCAACCTCCACTTCTGAATGTGGAGAATGCAAGAGGCATGGAGTGGAACTCCAGAAGTCTGGGCAAGAATGTAGGAATTTCAGATTTGACAAAGTACAGGCAGAAACTGGAGGATCAGCAGGCTGCTGACCAAGCACAGTTGTGTTACTGGGAACCTCGGCAAAGGGGACCAAGTAAAACATCTGTCAAGGATGACAGTTCTGGCCAAAGGTGGAGGCAGAACACAATGAAAACCCAAAGCCTCAGGAAGAAAATATCAATTCTTCCATTACCCTCTTTATCTTTACCTTTACCCTCATTAACCTCCACCTATTAATCTGCTTCACTGGGACATTGTAGAGACCTGGTGCCAACAGTGAAAGCTGAGCACCCAAGGCTGGAAGTTAGATGCACATAAGTGACCACACTTATCCAAATCAGAAGGACATTCCTGAGACAGCAAAAGAGGCCAAGATTTGGCAATCCCCACAAAGATGATCAACTGGACAAGAAACGTCCCTGAAAAGTTGTGAGCAAAGGATGGGCTCTGAAGGGATTGATACTTCTGTAGTAGGTCCTCCCTCTGCAGAGGGGTTGCCTGTCCTGGAGTCTGCCTCTAAAGGGAATCGATACAGTTGTGACAATTTCTGCCTTGGAGGCTTTGTTGGCCTCCTGGGCCAGAACCGTAGCAAAGGCCGGGTCACCCACCAAATCAGTGGCATCTCTGCAGGACTGATACCAGGTGGTCTGGTCCACAGGAGAAATCTCCCTGCAGACTGATGGCTGAGTTCACCTTCGGTTTCATGCTGAACAAGACTGGGTTCCCAAAAAGCAGGAAGGGACAGAGTACATTCTTGCTTCTTACAATTTTCTACCCCTACATCTTAAAGACATATCATGCCCCAATGTGTTCACAGGAACAGGGTCTTAGGAGTTTCCAGTGGGACTAGAATACAAGAGAAGGACACATCTATGGTTGCACTGGTAAACAGCCTCGAAAGTCAATTCTATGGCGCTGACAGCGGAACTCTGGTCTCCACACCTGCTCACAGGCCATGCAGACTGGTGGGTCACAGATGTTACCTTCAGACCCCTAGTGGTGCCTGCTGCTCCATGGGTTCGAGTACCGAAACACTTGCTTAAAATGGAAAGACATTTCACAAGTTACCATTAATTCTAGCCGGTAAGAAGGCAGCTAAACATTTGGTAGTATGAACGACTTCTCAAAACAAGAGCTGTTGAAGTCATTTCTAAGTAGGAACTTATTCAACTTCACGCATTATGAAGGAGTTCAATGAAGTATTTTAAAGCAAAGATAGGCTGTTAATTCTCCTTCCCCCAAACACATGGTTTTTTAATAGATAAACTAGTGTTAATAACCTGAGACTTCTGGTTTGACTGAAGGATAAAACACAAGGTACTTTTTTCAGTATTTCTACTTGTAATTATTTTGTTTATTTCTGCTGCTTAAAGTGTTTAAGGTTGTTTCCCCAATCACGACCATGTCAATGTGAATATAAAATAATTCATCTATTGTGTTTAGGGGATCATATTCATTTCACGATAATTGTTAAAGTTCTTAACTCAAAATAGGATTAAACCAGAAAGCATGACTTTGTTTTGCACGATTTTTCAAACCACTTTGAGGTATGATATGCAAAAGGCTTTTCTTGAAAACAGCAAAAAAAGCAGCTGTATGTATTTAGTATACCCTCCCGAGTTTATTTTTTGTGTACTTTCTAATTTATAGTCTGTGAGCCTTAGAAAAGATTTTTCACTTGTGTTTTAATGGCAATCTCGTAGACTGTTAAGACAAGACAATATCGTTTGGTTATTAAGAGCAGGGAATTTTTCCCCCTCTGAAGAGAATATAAGTAACACTGCAAAGAGTGCTGGAGTTGGAAAGTTTGCAACCATCATGATGTAGATTTACTAGGTTTGGGCAAGAACGCTCAATACATGTTAGAGCAGGAGAGGAAAGTCTGAGCACAGAATATTTTTGTGGTCTCAGTGTGGATCCCCCATCTCCCATCGGTTGTTAGTCAGAATTTCATGGTAATACACATTTTAAAAAAAGAACTCTACTAGTTCTTTCTGATCCTCTGCATCTTACATTGTTCCGCTGGTTCTA
>NW_012154285.1:8063622-8229235 GCF_000956105.1 Propithecus coquereli
TCAACTGGACAAGAAACATCCCTGAAAAGTTGTGAGCAAAGGATGGGCTCTGAAGGGATTGATACTTCTGTAGTAGGTCCTCCCTCTGCAGAGGGATTGCCTGTCCTGGAGTCTGCCTCTAAAGGGAATCGATACAGTTGTGACAATTTCTGCCGTGGAGGCTTTGTTGGCCTCCTGGGCCAGAACCGCAGCAAAGGCTGGGTCACCCACCAAATCAGTGGCATCTCTGCAGGACTGATACCAGGTGGTCTGGTCCACAGGAGAAATCTCCCTGCAGACAGATGGCTGAGTTCACCTTCGGTTTCATGCTGAACAAGACTGGGTTCCCAAAAAGCAGGAAGGGAGAGAGTACATTCTTGCTTCTTACAATTTTCTACCCCTACATCTTAAAGACATATCATGTCCCAATGTGTTCACAGGAACAGGGTCTTAGGAGTTTCCAGTGGGACTAGAATACAAGAGAAGGACGCATTTATGGTTGCACTGGCAAACAGCCTCGAGAGTCAATTCTATGGTGCTACTGACAGCGGAACTCTGGTCTCCACACCTACTCACAGGCCATGCAGACTGGTGGGTCACAGATGTTACCTTCAGACCCCTAGTGGTGCCTGCTGCTCCATGGGTTAGAGTACCGAAACACTTGTTTAAAATGGAAAGACATTTCACAAGTTACCATTAATTCTAGCTGGTAAGAAGGCAGCTAAACATTTGGTAGTATGAACGACTCCTTAAAACAAGAGCTGTTGAAGTCATTTCTATGTAGGAACTTACTCAACTTCACGCATTATGAAGGAGTTCAATGAAGTATTTTAAAGCAAAGATAGGCTGTTAATTCTCCTTCCCCCAAACACATGGTCTTTTTTTTCATTTCAGCATATTATGGGGGTACAGATGTTTAGGTTACGTATGTTGCCCTTGCCCCGCCCTCCAAGTCCGAGTTTCAAATATGTCCATCCTTCGGGTGATGCGCATTGCACTCTTTGTGTATGAAAATACTTGTCCCCTCCTCCCCCCTCCCCCCTGCCCAACATCCAATAGATGTTATTCTTATATGTGCATTTATGTGTTGATCAGTTAATACCAGTTTGATGGTGAGTACATGTGGTGCTTGTCTTTCCATTCTTGGGATACCTCACTTAGTAGAATGCATTCCAGCTCTATCCAGGAGTATACAAGAGGTGCTATATCACCATTATTTCTTAAAACTGAATAGTACTCCATGGTATACATATACCACATTTTATTAATCCACTCATGTTTTGATGGACACTTGGGTTGTTTCCAATAATAGACAAACTAGTGTTAATAACCTGAGACTTCTGGTTTGACTGAAGGATAAAACACAAGGTACTTTTTTCAGTATTATTTCTACTTGTAATTATTTTGTTTATTTCTGCTGCTTAAAGTGTTTAGGGTTGTTTCCCCAATCACAACCACGTCAATGTGAATATAAAATAATTCGTTTATTGTGTTTAGGGGATCATATTCATTTCACAATAATTGTTAAAGTTCTTAACTCAAAGTAGGATTAAACCAGAAAGCATGATTTTGTTTTGCACGATTTTTCAAACCACTTCAAGGCATGATATGCAAAAGGCTTTTCTTGAAAAGAGCAATAAAAGCAGCTGTATGTATTTAGTATACCCTCCTGAGTTTATTTTTTGTGTACTTTCTAATTTATAGTCTGTGAGCCTTAGAAAAGATTTTTCATTTGTCTTAACAGTCTACAAGGTTGCCATTAAAACACAAGACAATATCGTTTGGTTATTAAGAGCAGGGAATTTTTCCCCCTCCGAAGAGAATATAAGTAACACTGCAAAGAGTGCTGGAGTTGGAAAGTTTGCAACCATCATGATGTAGATTTACTAGGTTTGGGCAAGAATGCTCAATACATGTTAGAGCAGGAGAGGAAAGTCTGAGCACAGAATATTTTTGTGGTCTCAACCGATGGGAGATGGGGGATCCACACTGTTAGTCAGAATTTCATGGTAATACACATTTTAAAAAAAGAACTCTACTAGTTCTTTCTGATCCTCTGCATCTTACATTGTTCCGCTGGTTCTATTCCATTCCAGTCCAAGTAAGGCTCTGTTAAAGATGCCGAGTAGATACTCTGACATAAACTGAAATTCAGGAAGAGCTCCCCGAGGTTTCAGGTACATGAAGGGGACGTGTTAGAATTTGAAGGTGTGTACATTCACAATTTCACTGCCTTAATACATTCTGGGGAGAACAGAATGTTCACCTAAGTCTATGGACCTGTATAAGAGCTAATATTTATTGCCTGTAGCCTGTTTTGCACTTGTTTTTGTAATAAGTCTCCTGCAGCAACATAAGATATTGTGGACCATATAACCCATGTCCAGCAGGACATGGGCTCTTTCTCTTGTGGAACCTGGTATTCTAAGCAGAGAGACAGTATATACCACCATAGGCCCCTGATTTTGTACAAGGTCAGCCATAACCCACCCTTGACTTTTCAGGTGCACGTGGCAGCCAATAATGAGTCCCTCAAGGATCTCTAGATCTGAGAGTCACTCCTCTAAGAAATGAGGATTGAGTAGCCTGTTTGCCAGAAGTGATTGCAGCATAGGAAGAAATATCAACGGATCGGTAAAGCTGTAATTACCAAGTGAATTTGGATTCACTTACACCTCAAGACGACTTTTCAGTTTTATCTGGAATAGCCAGCGAAGTTTAAATTACTTTTGGTTGAAATAGATTCAGAGGAAGACACATGGAGAGTGAGATTGGCTTCCAGGTGACCAGACTCGAACCATTCTGAAGAGCAGCCCAAGTGGTAGCTGCCAGTTACTACTGGACACTGAATAAGCTTTAACCCACTTTTCTGTTCCTTCTGTTAGAATTTGCTTCCTGGCCTTTCCCATCAGTTCATCCAACCTATGTGCTGTTGGGTCAGTCCATCCTGGAGCCACGTTTAGTTTAAGATTAAGGATTTCTAACCTTTCTGGAGATGACGATGTGGTACACCTAAGTCAAAGGATTTAGAGCTATTTTTGTTTGGATAAAAAAACTTGATTCAATGTAAAGGAATCAGGCGAAGTACTAGTTAAACCATTTAAGGGTCAATATTTATCCCACAGATAAGTCAAAGGAAAAAGGCAACTTTCCAATGCATAGATGTTCATCTCAAGTGATCAGCCTTGGCCTCAGTGATAATCCCTCTGGCATGCACCCCCAGGTCTGATGCCTGAAGAAATACCCACCACACACGTGGGGTCTTGCCAAGGAGTATTGAACATGATCAAGAACCACCGATGACTTTGAGTCCAGGTTATTTCATACTCTGGGGTGGTTGTCATGAAAACTTGACAAGCATGGTGGGAGGGGCTGGTGTGTGTCTAAGGTTTTTCCTTCTAGACTTACAGTAAAAGTGCTTGGATGACAATGATCCCACTTGAAGGTGCTGTCTACACCACCACCTCCATGTGGAGCTGTTAATTGGAACATATGGAGAAAGACAGGTTCACAGGTGGTACACAGTACCTTTAGTGACAAAGAGTCTGTGTGCTGGAATTTTGCTGGCTGCCCTGTGAGGCTCCCACATCAAAACTAAGTTGGGCACTATGAAGAAACTGGACCTTTCTAGCCAATTGCTAAAAACCTGGTAGTGGCTACAAGCCTCAGACCATCTTCTCTGGGCTCAGGAAGTCCAGGTTGACATGGTTTTGTTTTTAATGAAGGGTACTTGTTTGGAGTAGAATAAAGACACGTTCAGTTGCTTTCCATTATTACATCTTACCTTTGAGGCTGCTATTTTAAACACTTCTGGAGAAATAGCTAAAGAAGCCTTTTAAGTACTTTTAGTTTTACTGTTAGGTTCTAACCTCAGATAGGGAAGCTAGTCCATTTCATTCTTGGTCAGCTCTAGTTCTCTTGTGCTTTGGGGATAATGGAGGCATTAAATAGCAACTGTGCCATCACATACTCAGGAGTACAGGGTACTCAATGGGGCTCATGCCCCACTGAATGGTCCCACAGGAAAGGAACATTCGAGCATCTCCTGCTTTCTTCCTCCAGAGTAATCCCTTGACTGGACCTCCAGGGATCTACAATATATTCAAGCTAACAGGATAAGGACAGAATAAAAAGGTCCTTAGTCTCATTCCAGGTAGCTGTAAGAGTAGAAAAAGCTGTTCTTCCTTAATGCCAAGTTTCTCTAATCCCCAAATCTCCACGGCCAACCCACTCTGCCTTCCTATGATGCAATGCAGGCATTTTAAAAGCTTGTATTCTTATTTGAGGATCAGCAGATAAAATGGATTTATTGAGGATTATGAACATTGATGTCCCCAAAGGTTACCATCCTGGTTCTCCTGGATGTTCCTTGCCAATCTCTGATATGAGGGCGAGTTCAACAATGCCTCTCAAAAGCAAGGCAGTAACCGAAGCTCAGGGTCCCCGCTTCTTGGTGTGAAGGGTTTGGCTCAACCCTGAAGATAGAACAGCTTGGCAAGCATAGCTTTAAGCAAAGCTCAGACACCCTACAGCAGTGGTCTCAGCTATTCTATCCCTTGAGGTCTTGAGTTGTGTGACATAGATGTCTCCTTGGAAATACATCTGGGTTTATCTAAAACATGGTGCAGAATAGGGCTCAGGTACTTGATAACCAAGGGCGATTCTCTCTTTTGGTAACCCACATGCAGTGCTAGTTCTGAACATGAGATCAGTTCTGATCCCAAGAAGAATCCTTCCCAGATATCTTGTTTTGCTACAGGCTCGTCAGCCTACAATTGAGCCCTCGTCTCCAATAGGACTACAACTCCCTAATGCCCTTCTCCATAACCTCCAATGTCTGAGAATGCTCTTGGCTTGAACTTCAGATTCATTTGAGATCAGTTCCCTGGGGTGAGGATTTGGACTCTTCTATTCCTTTCTCAATGCTAAGGAAAACTGAGCCATGACTAGTGCTAGAGATGGGGACAATGGCAAGGTTCCCTCACCCATATGAGAGAAGCTGAGAACTTAGATGTTGAGAGCAACTCCAGGCATCCCCAGCTTGCCTCTCAGCATGAAATCCCCTGCCCTATAAGCCCCTTGCCATGTTCTCAGCAGCATCTAATCAGGTAGGGTCTCTTTCCCACAAATGGGGGGCTCAGTGGAAGGGCACCCCCTTCCTCTTAACCACACTCATGGAGCTCAACCTCCTGCTAGGGGCAGGATGAGAAACGCCGACATCCCACCTGTCCCTGAGAAGTAGCCCTCCAACTGGGAGCCAGGTAGAGGGGTTCTCTTGCACTTGGCTGTCCTATGCTGGGATGGAGTTCTCTCCCCACGCTAAGCTGAGGGGGATGGAAGGTGCAGATCTTGGTTCAAGCACCACAAACTCAGTTCTTCCTAAGTTTTAGACTTTGATTAGATGTTTGTTGTCTGACCTTAAGGCCATTTTCAGAGACCTTCGGTGGTTGACTCACCAGTTTCACTGGGCAAAGTGTCTGCCGTGAAGCTTCTCAATGCTGCGGTACAGAAGCACAACTCTTCAAGGCTTGTTCCTTTGGGAGTACGCAGCATGAAGTATGTAAACTGGTGTTTACTTTCAAGTGATGCAGGATAGGGCATTTGTTATTTATTTGAATAAGCCCAGTGAAGAGGAGAGGTTCAGAGAGTTTTGGGACAAACATTCGGGGCAGGGAGCTTATACAAATCAACATGGAACATCGTGTGTATTTTTCCATATCCCCAAGTAGTGGTGGCTTCTTGAGGCACTGTACCTGGAGGTATATGCCACTTGGTACATCCAGAATTATTGGGTGTCACAGCTATAAGTTTATTTTCTATAGGAAAATAGATTGTTCAGAGCTATTATTCCTGCAATGTTTTACCTTTTGATAGAAAATTTCCCACTAGGTCCATACAAGGATCTTGCTCATCAAGAGCCTGCATTTACATCAGAGAAGCTGAGACAAACCAAGGATAGTTGCTTCATTCACTATCCAGGTCCCTTTCTGACACAAGTGACCCAGTGACTGTCTCCCTACACAACCAGAGGTGGAATCTGCGACCCAGGACAGTGTTGACACAAGCAAGGACCTTACCCAGACAGGAAGCTCCCGCATCTGAAGATGGAGACCTGATCAAGGAACCATGGTGCCCCACTGGGACACCCAAGGAAATGTATGTTGGAATATTGCATTCCCAAGACAGATTACTGTATTTGTGCCCCCAGTTGCCAAATCCCTTCTCACCCGAGAGACAAGTTCAGGATTTCCCAGGAGAAATGGATCCGGGGGGACTGGTCAGGTAAGCCTGCAACAGCTCCCTCGCCCTCTACACAGCAGGGCCTGAGGTTCAGTTTCCCACAGCAAGGTCTCCGGCAGATGCTGCCCTATGCCCTGAGCCTCAGCCTGTGCTCAGATGCCAAGCGCAGTTCCTCACTGACTTCCAGTGAGGACGCAGCTTTACTTCTAATAAGATGGCCAGGATCTAATAAGCAGGGGAAAATGAATGCAGGGAAGTCAAGCTAGTTTCATTGTTTATTCTTTGAATAAACAGACAGAATCATGATTCCTACTCAATAGAGCCTGGATCAGCCTGAAAAAGCTTTTCCATGAGACTCCCAGAAAACTGACAGAGCCAAGAGCACCAAGAAAAAGGGAGAAGCCAGAAAAGCATACAGCAGTAGCTTAACAACTTTTAAGTCACAGCCTAGATCATAACACATGCAGTTCTTCCCACCTGGAATGAATTTTTTTTATTTCAGCATATTATGGGGGTACAGATGTTTAGGTTATGTATGTTGCCCTTGCTGCCCCCCGCCCCCGCAAGTTCGAGTTTCACGTGTGTCCATCCTTCGGATTGGAATGAACTCTTGTTACAAGTCCATCTCAACCTAAGTATTGTGTCTCCCAGATCCCATCCTCCAAAGCTAAAAAGCTGTGGCTGAGTGGCCAAGGGTGGGGCCAAGAATGGAAGACCCATACCTGCCACAGGTGTCATTGTCATTTGGGAGCTCCAACTTTAAGTACAGGAAAAGCCCCAAGGCTGCTTGTGATCATGGATATCTGACTAGAGAGACCCAGAGGAGAGGGAGGCAGATTCTCAGTGGGGACAGGAGACTCCGCCCTTGGGCATTGGAGATATTGCCAGGCTTTCTCCAGTTAGAATTCAGTGTGGAAAGTTCTATGGGTCCCACGGACCTTCTGTCCCTTTCGTTTGTGTGGACAGATTCTTTCAGGCATTTGGGTGCACACAGGGCTTCGGCTTGAGCAGCTGATGCCTCCGAACATGAATACCAAGGGTGGAAGAGCAGGCAATGCCAGCAAGAACACTTGTGTACCAATCACACAGAAAATGCCCTAGAGGTGTTCTCAGAACCATCCTATTTTGCTCCTGGAGGAGCAAGTTCTCCTAGCATTTGAGGAAAGAGCCTAAGTGAAACCAGATCCAGGAAGAGTCATGCCAGATTGTCTCTAGGGATATGTTATAGACAAATACCTGTATTAGATTGGGATGAAGGTCTGCTTTCTGGCCCTTGTGCTTCACAGCTCACCCAGATGAATGAGGTTTTTTTTTTGTCTGCTTTTACTACCACATTGTCTTTATTACTGTAACTTTATAGTAAGTCTTGAAATCGGTAGTGTCAGTCCTTCAACTTTGTTCTCTTAATACTGTGTTGGCTAATTTGGGTCTTTTGCTTCTCCACATAAACTTCAGAATAAATTTGTGGAGGTCTACAAAATAAATTGCTAAGATTTTGATTGAGATTGTACTGAATTTGTAGATCAAGTTGCGAAAAACAGGCATCCCAAGATAGCGGACAAGAAAAGCCGACAGCCAGACTGTCTCTGCCAAAAAGATAGATTTTAGAAGAAAGTGAAAATAAACTAGCAGACAAACAGATCAGAGGAGGGCTGGAATGAGGTTTTAAGACCAGAAGGTGGAGAATTGATATGGAATGTCTAACTGATGTCACCAATTGGTTCTGAGCCTGAGCCAGGCAAGGGGCACCCTAGACTCACACTCTGTGGCCTCATAGCCAAGGAGCACTACACCACTCTTAAGGAGTGATTTGTCAGACTCTTTGGATGAGCAGTGTTGAGGTCAGAGAGGTATTTTTGCTAATGCAAAGCCTGGTGTCGTGCGTACTTCAGGTCATAGAATCACCAGCTAGGCACTTACAGGGGAGAGGCAGTCATGCCTCTTTCAGCCCTGTACCTGCAGGGTCAACAGCCAGAGTTTGGCTGGAATCTGAGCATTAATCTCTTAGTGTCCCATCTCAGGATGGATGTTCAGCATGATTCTGATGAAGCTACAACCTTATCCCATCCCATAGGGCAACAAGAGACCCTAGAACAGAAGAACGATGCCGACAGAGCCTGAATAAGGTTGGCTCAGCTCTGGAAATCTAGGCTGGCCAAATTTCCAGCTCAGCCAGGAGCTGATGGGGAGAACAGATCATTCCACTAGATGCCCTCATCTTGCTACGATCCTTTCGAGCACATTTAGCAGTTGCTGTCTTCTGGTTAGGAACTCATACTACAAAGTGAGGTCATGAAGGAAACCAGATTCTTCCTCCTTGGCCATTAGTACCCCAGCTACCCCGAGTCTATAATTCTTGTCAGAAGTGGGAGAAAGAAACAGTTCCCACTTAGACTGAAATGTACAATTAGAGAGTTGCTAGGAGATACAAGCCCCAGTGTTAAGAACTCAGCGAAACAGTCATTTTCATGAATCTCAAACACATAGTAGCCACAGAGCAGGGAGAGCCACAAAGTTGTCCAGCTTCATGAAGTCACCATCTCAGTACCCCTAGTTGTAGGACACCCTGGCACATGTCTCTAGGCAGGACACTTAGTGACCCACCACCTTCATGATATTCTTGCCAAGGTGTATTCAACCAGAGCCAACTCAGAAGGAAACAGTGAAGAGTCCTGATTATGGATCTTACAGATTAACCTGCATTCTGGACTAGCTGGTCAAGAAGACTTAAGATATGTTCTGGAGAGGGCTGGTGGAGGCGTAAGCCTTCTGTTAAGATCCCAATCCCACCTTCCCGGCAGTGGCAGGTGTGATTGGAAGTGACCACAGTGAAGACACTGCTCGAAGTCTGATACCGTCCTTCTCTTTATACTATCTTCATATGAACCTACCATTACGAACATATGGAGTAAGACAAACCTTTCAGTGACCAAGAGTTTAGGATACAGGCACTCCATGGGAGTAGTTGGGATATTTCCCAAGGCTCTAATAACTCACCGATTCTCAGCAGGGGACCAGAAAATGACAGAAATCAGACCCCTCTGGCTGGTATGTTACCTCTGGCACCGACTGCCTGCTCTGGGCTAAGAAAGCCCAAGTGGACCTTGTTTTTCATGAGGAAGGCCCTCCTTTGAGGTGAAGCTGTGATAAGACAGGACTTCCAGGCTTTCCTTAGATTACTGTTAGAGAAATGAAGTCTATTAAAAGTGCTTTTCATTTTACTGCAAGATGTCCAGCTTCATCAGAAAGTCAGTTAGCCTAGATCATTCTAGATATGTCAGCTACACTTTTTCCATTTTGCCTTGACAGGAAAGCCAGACACTGGATATTGACAGATGTACTTTCTTCAAGGACAGGGATGACAGTATCTGATGCAGTATCTGTTCTGAGGTGTTTATCATCCTCCGTGGTTACGATGCATGGAAGTTCTGGACATTTCCTTGCCTGTCTATGGAGTGATCCCATAATGCTCTCCAGGAACCTACAGGTAGAAGTCTGACTGCTATTGTGCTCCAGGACTTCAGTTGACATAAGTCATGTTTCTCCCTTTATCATCTCTGACATGGCTATGCCATTTACAGCTTCTTAGTAGAAATAAGAGCTCTGTTGTGTTGAGTATCATAATCTCAAAAACATTCCTTGCTGACTAGTCCTGATCAGCCACAGGATTTTTTTTAGGGAGATTTTCCTAGGTCTAACTTGAAAACCCAGCATGCAAAGATTTAGTGGTGACTGAATGTTTGTCTTAAAAGCAATGCCCCATACTTCGATACACCCCATCCAGAGATGGTTAAGAAGCAGCCACTCAGGGAGAGAAGATCAATTTCTCTGGGAAGGCTTAGGACAGCAGTAAAGTCAATGAAGTCTCCAGTGGCTGCCCCCTCACCTCCCGATCGAGGGGACCTCTATTTGAGTGCCACTCAGATATCACCTTCAAGCAGAGGAACAGAACTCAGAAACCCTACAATAGTGCCCTCAGCTATTCTTACTCCTGTGTTTTTAATTTAGATCAACATGGGGCATGCTATATGGTAGAGGTCTCCCAGGGATCATGGGAAAGGCTCACCTGAAACTCAATTATCAGGTACACCCAACCCTGGTCAGGGTCAAGGAAGACTGAGCCTTTTGTTTTCCACACATGGTTTCCCCACCCCAGAACGCAGAGGCTAGTATGTTGCACTCAGAAAATCAGATTTAGTGGGAAGTCTCTGTCCAGAGAGGATGTGGGAAGGAAAGTGAGACAAATAGCCAGAAAGGTATCACGGTTACAGTCAAGTTCACCGCTACAATTAAAGAGCCTGCAGCTAAGCCAGCATGTTTTGCAAAGTTGGCGCCCAGTGACTGCTCTCCTATCTTTGTCTTCAGTGCCACAGACAGGAAGTCTTTACTGGGTTCTAGATTTAGGATTCCCTTTATCACTCCCTTCTCCAAGTTATTGATTAGGCATTCATTTTTCATTGAGATTATCCTTGACAGAAGAGCAAGACAACTGTCTATTCCAGGAAATATTGAGCAGTTCTTACACATGTGAACAGAAAAACAAGGGGCCTCTATAGGGTTTTAGGATACTTGCAGAACATTAGCCATCCTTTATAGAAAATATGTCTAGGCAAAAAGATGAAAAATCCTGTAGTTTAAAGGATGCTTGTGATAGTAACTAACCACAGATGTGTGGACAATATTCAAATCCCCATTTAAGCAGTCTACAAGAAAACTACAATGCTTATAGAATCTGACATTTGACTACTTACAAGCTATTGATGCCGGAAAGATTAACTTAGTTCTTTGTGTTAAAGGTGTCGAGATGATGATCAGGAAGTTACGAACTATACATACATACCACATTATTTATGTATGAAGTTGAGGTCTGCTGTTTGCTTCAAACTGATACAAGGCTTTGGAGACATGAAGCAAGACTTAGCAGGAGTCACGAGTTGGACGTGGGCTATGTTCACCTGAAGGGTAGAGACATCGTTGATCCGTTTTGGAAGTTTTCTATAGCAGTTTAAGATGTAAGACCAAGAAACCTTTGTAGGCCACCCGGTGGACCAGGGTATGCTGTAACCCACCTAGTTCAGCAAGACCACACTGAAGTATTTTTACCCTTCCTATGGCCCTGGACTTATCCATTATATCATTTAGCTCAAGGACGGGAGAACCTCTTGGGTGGTACAAGAATTCCATGCTGCTTCTACATAAAGATGTTACCTTGGGTCTGAATGTTTCATGCTTTGTTTTTAATAGGGAAGTCTCCAAATGGTAGCTGGAGACTCCCATTTGTGACAACCATCTTCACCTTCACCTGTGTCAAAGCATGGACAACCAAGATGGTCACTTCATGAACATTCAGCCTGACATCCAACTGGCACAAGGGATCCAGTGGCAATGACGAAGTGTCCTCTGCAATAGAGGTGGGAATCTGCTACCCATGACAGTGCTGACATCAGGGGGCCTGCCCAACAGGCTCCTGCCAAAAATCTGTACCCACAGGTAGATCCCAGAGTCAAAATAGAGACCTAACCAAGGAACAATGGCACCCACACGAATGCCCAAGGAAATGTACACTAGAGCCCTGTGCACGTATGTTTCTATATTCAAGCTCTCAGTTGTCAAATTGTTTCTCACCTGAGAAACAAGCTCAGGATTTTTCCAGAAGTGGAAGGGGGGATCCTAGGGGACTTGTCAGGTGAGCCTGCAACAGCTCCTCTTCCTGCACTATGGGGTCTGAGGTTTTCTCCCACACTGGGGTCTCTGGAAGATGCTACCCTCTTCCCTCCTGAGCCTCAGCCTCCTGTGCTCAAACACCAAGTGAAGTTCCTCACTGGCCTCTACCTTGTGGACACAGCTGCAATTTTCTCTAGATATGTAGTCAGGATTTCATGAGCAGGGGTAAAATAAAGGCAGGGAATTGATGTAATAAGCCAGGTGTTCCACTGCTTATGTTTCAATAACTTGAATCAGCCAGAAAGAGCTCCTTGTTGGTCTTTCCTGTGAGGTCTCCCCAGCTCCTCCATGGAACCAAGAAAGCCTGGAGGAAACGGCCAGCAAAGTCTAGAGTAGCTTGAACAGTTTTTCCAAGTCAGAAGCCTGGAACATGATAGATGCTGTTCCTTCCACCTGAAATGAAATCGAAGTCCTTAAGGTATTGTGTCTGAGCCCTCTCGCCATGTGAAGAAAATGCCATCTGCACAGGTGATGGCTATAAAACAAAAGTTTTATAGGTCCTGCAATGAATAAAGCCTATATGTACCCCCCCAAGTGTCAACCTGTCAGGGGCCTTAACTGCAAACCTAGTAAACACACCACAAGACTGCTAGTGACCCTGGAGATGCCACAGGTTAATAGAGGCAGAGATTGCTCATTAGGGTCAGGAAACTGAGGACTGGAGATGTTCCCAGTCTAACTCCTCTTCCAATTTAGAATTATCCATCATGTAATTCTTTACTGTCCCATAGACCTCCCATCCAATTGCTTGCCTAGAATGTCTTTGGTTGTTTGGGTGCCCAGAAGGCTTAAGCTCACAAGCAGCTGACATCTCTAGGGATGGAGGACATAGCTCAAGTCCAGTGAAAACAAAAGCCCTAGAATATTCAAGCTCTATCTTAGGTCTCCCCCTTGAATAGCTTCTCCCAGTGTTCAGAAAATCCAGTGATCTAAGAAGCCAGTAGACCCAAAGTCCTCATACCTAATAGGCAGGTATTTGTTAAATCATCTCCAGAAATCTAGGATCACATTAAAGGAAAGGCCTGATCTAATCCTGGGGTTGATGTGAGCTCATGTAGGCCCATGAAGCTTCACGATCATAGCATGCAGGATGTAAGAACCACAACTGGATTTACATGTCCACATAGCCCTGAGCTTAAGTCAGTCAAGGGACATTCAGATTTATACTTGGTTGCTACAAAGTGGCAAGGGAACATCCTATCTGGTTGTCACCATGGAGAGCCATGACATGTTAGGGTAATGTTTACAAGAACCTACGGAGAAGGAAATTGATAACACTGAAGTGTTTTTGCCCATTTGAAACTTGTACCTACTGATGTAAGTGCCTGATCGAAGAATGATACCATGGCTTCAGATTAGGGAAAGAAGAACTCAGGATCCAGCTTTAGCTACAGGAGAGAAACACTAGATTAGTTGGGATTTCAGATTCAGTTCCTCAGCATGCACTTTCCAGGATGGACATGAATTGCAACTCTTCAGCTTGACCATCAGCTCACATAATCATGCAAGTTAACCCTGGAGTCTAGAATTAATGACCAAACAATGTCAGAAGATCTCGTCTAAGAGCAGCTCAAGTTTGGCAAATCCAGTTGATTAAATCCCTGGTTTACGCGAGGAGGTGGCTGGGAGCATAGCCGATCTCATTAGGTATCTTCCATCTTGGTCTCAAGACCTTTGCCATGGTAATTCAGTCTGTAGCCAACAGACAGTATCCAGTGACTGGAATGAGAGTCATCGTTGGCAAAAGCAAACTTTCCTGAGAAGTAGCAGAGAGTTTTTCTGGACTGAGTTCTTACTCATTCAGAATCATTTCTGATTTAATCAGGTAAGTAACTTATCAACAGCAATTTCATGTGCTTTGTAGTTTATTGAAGTATAGGTCCTGGGGCAACAAACCCACCCAGCACCCATGATTTCCAAATCTCATTTCCCATTTCAAGAAGCCAAAGCCATTTTGATAAGAAGCCAATCATGGGACAGTGGACAGGTGAGCATGAACAATGTGCTATGAAGCAAGGAAGCACATGAATGTTGGGTAATGTAAGATACAGCCAGTTTAAAGGGGCTCCCACTAAGACAAAGATGTCAGAAATGAACTATGAAAGTCAAAGACAGCCTGAATGTACACATTCAAAAGGGAGGGAAAATCTCAGGATTTCTGGTTAAGAAGTGTAGAATGATAGAATTAGTGTTACCACCCAATGATGATTCAGGGAAGAGTCAGTCAATATCAAAAGGGTTTGAGTAAGACATTAGGTGAACACTTAAAGGTATCAAATAGTCACTCCACACATTAGTCACAAAGAGGCACATTCCCAATGGGTAGCTGTTCATCTCAACAAGGATCAACCTCTGCCTCACTGGTAATAACCGCCCCCACCCTGCATGTGCCTCTAAACGTCATGCTGTAAGACATACCCACTGGCTAGGTGGGATTCTTGCCAAGACGTGTGTAATCTGAACATGGTTAGGAGGAATCAGTGACTTCTGGTAAGTTCAGGTTAGTTTTCCTGGAGGTTGTTCTACATTCTGGAGTCAGTCTTATCATGAAACTTCAGAAAAAGCATGGGGGTGGGGCTGACCCTTCAAGGTTGTTCCTACCATATGTCTTCAAGGTACGGAGGCAGCCAAGATGAAGACCTCAACAGAGCTCAGATGTTGCCTTGTTCCACATGTTCTGAGCATCAGATCCACGTGGATGTGGTGTGACAGGGCATATAGGTGGCATGTAGTCCCTTTAGCAACTATGACAGTTTTGGATTATAGGGCTTCCATAGGGTAGATGGAGCATGTTTGCTGTCCAATTGCCTCCCAGGGAGAGTTATGATGGTGGAAACCTTGAGTTTTGTCCTGTCAGCTGGAGATCAGGTAACTTCTGCCTGACCAGTTGTGCTGTGCGTGCAGCAATAAGCCTCGTTATGACCTAGGTCAAAACCCAGAATGTCCCTTTAAGAGGGCAGAAGCATGAAGTAGAATATAGGCTGCTGCTGCAGGTCATGTCCTTTCTCAAACTATTTTGACTTTATCCCCAATATTCATGTTTGTGGAACTGTTCATTTATCATAAAGGCAATTTTAAGCTTCTAAGTCTGGTTTCTGAAGTTTTCTATGGCCAATGACCTTAGCAGCGGGTATTCTACTTCCTATCTTTTAGAGGATCTTGCTGTGTCATTCTTGTAAATATAAGGTATTAGTCTCCTTGTTTGGAGTAGATTCAAGCCGCAGAGGTATCTTGTCACAAGCCCCCAGAATACTCCCCCTCTGGGCCTGGCCAGTTGAGCAGCTGCAGGAACAAGAGCAGAGGCAATGGTGACCACAACAGTAGCCACAGCTACTGTGGTTTACACCATTTCCAAGGCTGGTAACAGCATGTATAACATGATGTTCTAGAACATTCCTATAGGGACAGCTGTGACAAAGAATAGCAAGGTTCTAGGAGGGGGAACAGCACCAAGCAAGTTGTATGTCCAAGACAGTCTAGAGTAACAATGAGAGCTTTGAGAACAGCTCCAAATATGCAGACGCCACCATAGTGCTGAGGAACCCCACAGTGAAGGGGCTTTTTCTCCTCTATACCAGCAACTGCAACTTTTCATGTCAATATTTTAGCCACATGCACCGGAGTGGACAAAGTGATGGGGATACAAGATAGGCACATTCCAAATGGGTATTGGTCTAGCCAAGATAGCACTTCAGGACAAATGAGTCCAGAGTCAGTAAAGCGCTGTGAGAACATGGGCAGCTCACAGGGCTGACAGCATCCCAAGGGAGGGAAGAGCAGCAAAGACACGAGACGTATGAAAGGTCACTTCATTTTAGTCCTGGTTCTCCTCTAAGGGATCTGGATGGAGGCCTTGGGGTATGAGACCACTGTCACTGGGAATACCAGGCTTCGAGACAAGCCCACTCACTCTGAGCAGTGAGCAGTCAAGGGGGTTTCTCGGCCAATCCGAGCACCACATTGAGAGGCTGGATGCTGGTCAGAGTGTGAAGATGAAGTACACAGCTCCACGTGCACTGGGGACTGCTGCAAGGGCACACAGGTAGAGGGGGACACTCAGGCACAGCTATCCCAGCACTATGACCACAGCCAGGAATTAAAAGACAAGCCTTCAGCACGGCTGTCTCTCTGGGCTTCTTTATGCAGTTTTGAAATCAGTATTTCCACTCCACTAGGCAACACAAACCAGGAGAGTCACTCTCACTTATGGCTGTGTAGTGAAATAAACTTTGGCATCACACCTGGATGGAAATCCAGGGTCTTCCTTAAAGTTATTTTGAAGACTTTTGCTTCATTTTCCACATGAGAAAAAGGAGATTCAAGGTCACCAGTATTAACTACTTAACTGACTCAGTAATGACGCAGAGTAAGGCACAGGGTAGCAAGGACTGGGCCTGCCAGCAGTAGAGAAAAGTGTTTACTGTGTGCGTTGGGATTTGTAGCATATTCTAGGTTTTGAGAATAGTATTATCTTCCATTCTGTTGGGAGTGGAAGAGTAAAGTTCCAGATCTGCTGTAATCTCATCTCCATTGTTTAATGTCTTTGAAGGTGGCACAGGCCACCTGAGTTCTGAACTTGTCCTTCTTGGATGTCATACTGATCAAGCCATTTTAGTCCCTCCCTGTGGGCCCAGCTATGTTTGATGGCCTAGGAGTTTCCCCAGATCCCAGGCTGGATCTACACAGGCACTTGGGTAGATATCACAGCCTAGCTTGGCCTCTTATGCTTTCCAGCTTCCTTGTTTCATCCTTAAGCCAAGTTCAAGTGACTGATTTCTCATGGTTCTTAGCTTAAATTCCTTCTTACGTTCATGGAGACTAGGAACAAAGGCTTGATGCAGATCATGGAAAAGCTGCCCTCAACTGAGCAGGGTCTGCTGAGGATGTCAGTACCCCTCACCTTCCAGTGTCAGGAGGGCTATTCTCAGGAGACTAGAAGTCTCTGGACCTCATTTAGCCAACAATGGTTTTATACCAGGAGCTAAAGTAGAACATAGACTAATCAAAGATACTTGTCCCTCAGCCTCCGTTTCTAGGCACATCTCCAGATGATTATACAGGAGGGACCTGCATGGCTATGTCTTAGATGAATAATAAGGATGCTACAATATAGCTTAGCCATAAGTACAGGGAGTCCTCTAAAGTATCCTAGAAAAACACCCAATGTTCACTGCATGGCAGACTAGGATTTTGCCCATCCACAAGTAGTGTTATCTAGCACATATACACCATCATAGCGAACGGTCTCATCCCATGCCCTTAAGCAGACGTTATGCAACCCCTCCTAAACCATGGTGGGAGGACAGTTACATCTCTATATCCAAGCTCTGGGTCTAAGAAATAGATACATCTTCCAGTTCTGCTCCTAATACTTTGTAGTTTACCACGACCATCCACAGCATGGTCTATCTTCTGAATGGGTTGTAAACTGCATGAGAAGTCCCGCTTCCCCATGAGCTCCCTTGCCAATAAAGACCCATGATATCAGTCTGACTTGCCCAGAGTTGGGCTAAGGCACTGGCATCCCATGAACAATGTTCTATCAAGTTGCTGGAAAAACTAAAGTCATAGTCCTCTCAGTGAGAGTTACCAGATCACTCAGCTGGAAAAATCATGTCAGAAATAGCCATGTCTGTTTCCATATTATAGCATAAGATCAGTTGTAAGAGTCTAAATACCACCCAATCAATACCTTTACATGCACCAAAGCAATTTTTTTTTTTTTTGAGACAGAGTCTCACTGTGTTGCCACCGAAGCAATATTTGAAGTGCTATCCATTCCTGACTGGTAGGTATGAGCTGCCAGGCCTAACTGCCTTCCTTAGTCCTGCTTTTAGTGGTTCCTGGAGGAAAACTTGAACATTGACCTGGAAATCAATCATGAGAAACATTTAGTTTTGTCTGAAGAACCTTAGCTATATGGATGTTTTTATAGAAACACAGGGATAGTCAGATCCTATCACTTAGGGTAACAACCCACAAGGCCAGAGGGCCAACTATAAGCTGTTTCAACTCGACGTCCTTGAGTCATTTTGTTCAAAGAAGGACATTTGATCAATGCGATTAAGAACCCCTTTCATGGTATGCTTACATGATATACTGAAGTAAATCTCAAAGAACCCCTTTCCTAAGATCATCTTCCCCCCACCAAATAAAGGCAGCTTAGCCATCTAGAGGCCACCTGGGGGAAGGCAAGTAGTCCAAATCTGATTGTGGTTTGGCATGTGTGACATTTGAGCCCCTCTGGGAAGGAAGTTCCAGGAACTTACATGGGATCACAGAAGACAAAACATGCCTCAGAAGAGATAACTTGGACCAGTCGTGCAGTTTAACTACAAGAACATGAGAAGCTGGTGAGGTTGACATAATCCTGGCCTTCATTATCCTCGAAGCAGAAGGGAGGCCCTTTTCTAAGGTATTTTCCTGGGACAGTCTTCCCCCTTGGTCACGTGCTGTTCGCCAAGTCCATCCTGCTTTAGGTTTGTAGGGCGAGTATCCTGTGTATATATTCTGTTCCTCCGACCTCAGCGACAGTAAGGTTTCTCATGTTTCACTCCATGAGTATCAGAATTGGTCAAGGACCCTCCGTTTAATACTGTATCCACCCACCAGGCAATAGCTTGAGCACCAGCTGCCCAGGACACTTTAGAGAGAGGAGTAGGTTCTACTAACAACGGCAGGTGAAACGCAGCTTATTTTGGAAGTTTCCCTCCAAATGGAGCCTCATGCCACCAAATTGCTCCATTAAACAAGCAAACCTGCTTGAATGAAGAGTAACCTTGGTATCTTCTTTCCCAGTTCAATGAAGGGGTTCTGCAGAACAGATGGATGTTTCTCCAAGGATTTTCTCTTCATCGCTGTCACCAACCTGCCCAAACCCAGGGGGGCTCCTTCCGCTATGTTTTAGTTCACAAACGAGACCATGAAGCCTTAAAGTCCCCAGTGTAAAATTTGACTCTTCATGTGTTTGTAGCATAGGTTTTTGGGAAGACTAGGATTCAGGTAGGAAAGAAACACTACTGCCAGCCTCGGCCAAGATCAGCACAAGTTGTTGAAAAAAGGCTTTTCATAACTTTGTATAGGATCAGCATGGATGGGTGCTCTTAATCTACCAGGGCCTTACGCTGGCAAGGCTCAGTGCATTCAAGCCTGAAAGTAGCTCTGGGGTTGAACTTACTGCTCCTGGAGAGACAGGCCACAGCCACTAGCACCTGGCTAATGCTATGGCCATAGCAGAAAGCCATCTGGCAGGGACTGTCGGATTCCATGTGAGGTGGCCATTACTACCTTCCACAGCTATGTACAGTGGGGAAAAAACACATCTTACTGGTAGACAAACCAGCCCAGAAGCTACAAAGGAAATAGTCTCCTTCTGCTACCTGGCACAGAACAGGCAGAAGCAGAATGAGTGGGGACAGGAGGCACACAAATGAGAATCGGTGCCTTCCTGCCATTTGGATTCTTTGGTCACACAATGGACAGAGGAATTTCTTTAGTCTCAAAGACCCAGGAGCCTTGGAGTGAGGTGGGGGAACAATGAACACTGAGGCAGAACTCTTCCATTTAGAAGATAGTGAACACACCCTGGGATAAACCAGACCCCATACACAAGGTTAGGAGCTCCAAGATCCTTAAGTTTCAGATACTGATTAACACCTGTCGGCCAATATAGGAAAGCAGAAGGCTATTCCTGCATTCTCACTCTTCCAGAGGTAAGGGCAGTGGACCCCATGGCTGGAGGGGATGGGGAGGCACAAGGTGGAAGGGGGGGGCGGTCTCCAAGGTCAGTACATGTTCACCTGAAGTTCCATGCATCTGTTCATGGTCAGCAAGAGGCAAGAAATACACGTCTGTTGTATTGAGAGATACATTAGCACTCGACTCATGAACAGATATGTGGGATTGTAGATACGAGAAATAGACTCATGTTGAGACAGATTGAGATGGTGACTTATCTTTGTATCTGGGAGAAAGCAGCCCACAGAGGAACCTGAATTCAGCTCCAGACATAGAAACCAAGATAAACGTGAATAGGAAAGGCAAGAAGCCAGATGGAAGATGGCAAGTCCTAGAGAACGGGGAGAGAAACAGCTCAAGTCCCCACCTCCACCCACAAAGGATAATGCAGGGAGAAATGCCTCGGAGACCAGGTGCTGCTCGTTTGGGGATGCCAGGCATTTCAGTAGCTCCAGGTACTCTCTGGCGAAGGATGTTAAACATGAAGGGCTGGGAGAGGCTCCCCTGACTCATCAGCACCCCACCCCCTCCGGTACGCAGTCTCCTGAGACTAGGGAGATTTGGAGTCAGAGACAACCCGTCCTTTCAGATCAGCTTCAGGGGGAATTCTCCCCTGATCTCTGTGCCTCCAGCATCTGATTGCTCTGGCATTTGCCTTTAATCCTTCCTTTTTAAGTAGATGCAACATAAATACTCTGCCCTTTCTTTAGAGATAGGGATCCTGTCTGTGCCCCACTAGCAGCAGGGAAAAAGACTTTTGTTCTCCTGGGTCAGGGAGGAGACACTCGAGATGGCCTGCTCCCAACCCCTGCTCACCCCTCAGTCCCAAAGCCAAAGCCTGGAGCCACTGTCAGGTCTCATTAGAGGAGCTGAGTGTCCTTGCTTCCATGCGTAAGGTGGCAGATGCCGGATAATCACCTCCACTGGGAGCCGAGGTGAAGGTGGGTGCCCTAGACCAAATATTCAAGGCTCATTAAGGTCATATGTAGGGGATGTTACTTGTCCCCTTGCACTGGGCAGTCTTGACTAGCTTTGTTCTTGTCCTTCATTGTGGCCCAGAAGCTAATTGGTGCTGGGCACAGAGGCTCTAGCTTGGTAAATACAGAGGCACCTTAAGAGAAAAATAAGGAGCGGTCTTGGAGTTTCCCCCCAAATTGTCTCTTAACATTGTTTTGGACATTTAGGGGAATGGCCTTGTCAGCTTCATTGCAACAGGCTTAGAAGAGTTTCAGTGTGTAGTTTGGTCATTTGGGTTATGAAAAGCCCTTTCTAGGTTGAGTGTTAAGTTAGCAGACAGTAAGCTGGAGCTTGGAGGTCCATAGCCTCCAAGGTCTCCTCCAAGCCTCCAAGCCAGCATAGGTCCAGCTGTGCATATTGTGGACATTTTGTATTCCTAGTATCAGTACCCCAATGTGGCACAGCTAGGGAAGACACCCAGAGGAATCAGAAGTAGCCAGTGGACTACTTTTCCAAACGCAGAAGATTCTAGAAAGAAGGTTCACAAAGGACCAAGTGTCAGCCCCACCTGCTGGGCACTTCTCTAATCAGATGAGAAACATCAAAAGCCAAGGCTTAACTTGTTAAGGAGGAAGCCTCTTGTCTCCAGGTCATCATACACTTTAGTTGAGAGAGGAAAGGCGCAAGTTCTGTGGAACATCCCAATACGATTACATACGGCCCCCAAACTGAGGTCTAGCAAGATTCTTTAGAAATGGGTATTTCCCATTTGAGCAAATTTAGCCACAGGAGAGTAAAAGGAAGTGGTTTGGAGAAAGGCATGGTCCTGGCCCAGACGGCCAAGTTTCTTCCAGAAACCAAAGGGGGAGGGCAAGCTACAGTGGTTCCCCCATGCTCCTAAGTGGCCAGTCCAGTTGGCCTGATCACTCCAGCCCCGGAGACCAGGTCAGCAAAGGAGCAGCAGGGTAGACTCGTAAGTTCCTCTTCCTCTGGTTTTGGGTGCTGTGAGGTACACAATAGCCTCCTCCCTGGGGACAGACGTCTGGTCATTCAAGCTTGTTCAAAACGGTCACTGAACAAACATAATGAGCAGACAGTTTCCCTTACCCACGGAGAACTTGCAAGCCCTATACCTTGAGGACAATAGCTTGTATTCTTGATGAGTTCAGAAAGCAACCACCAGACTACCAGAAGGCCCAGGGGAAAGGACAACCTAACCAGCTCTATGTGGACATAATGTGTGTGGAGCAGCATTTGTAGACCCAAGTGTAAGAGACGAGTCTAAGAATGTTATGTCAATTCAGTGAACATCTTTTAAGTGTTTACCAGGCGGAAGCATTTGGACATGCTTAACGTATTTCTCACCATGTAGGTTAAAGGCTTACTTGCAAGTTGCTCCAGTGCATAAGAGGGAGAGTAGTTACAGATAATACTCATGCTCACTGTTATCTGTACAGGTGGGTTTCAAACCATTCCTCCTGGCAATGCCCTGTGAGGCCAGGCAGGGCACCTCCTCCAGCAGAACACCCACACGTCTTAAGTTTAGCATTCACAGTTTACTACATGCCAGGCAGTTTTAAGCCCATTTTACTTTAAAGCACTGTCGGATTAAGTGAGTGGTGCCATTTCCCCCATTCAGACTTGAGAAAGCTTGGCAAGTTACTTAACGTACCCCCGTGCCATAAACTCTGGCCAGGCAGTCTTCTCACTCACACCATCTTGGTTCCACAGCCCATATTTCAACACTAGATCATATTATCATTGACAAGGTGGTTTATAAATGCTGATGTACATAAAGTGAAAGGAAAGTTTTCACATGCAAAGGGAAGTGCTTGTTAATGCTGATCAGAAACGTCTTAGCATCTGCTTGTTCCTTTTAGATTAAGGTGTGTTTATGTACATTTAGGACAAAGGTGTCCAGTGTATTTGAGTACAACCATTCAGATTCTTAGCGATCTAGGAAGCTTCTCATTTGTATGGGAGTAATTTCTGCCTAGCTTTTTCAAAAAAAAAGCTAGAGCTCATGCTGTACGCATAGGTCCCTGTGGTGGGCAGGGCTGCCCATGGGTGTCTGTGACAGCCCTGGGCATTGTCCTAGTAACCCCCATAAGCTCAACCTTGGGGCAACTCAGTATCCCTCAGTCACCTGGGAGCTTGAAGTCAGGTATTTGAGAAGCACTTTCTATTATTGGGGTCATAAGTAGGACAAGAAAAGATACCTGAATAAAATGGGATCTTCCTCCATGAGACGAGTATTTGTCAGACTTCTGAAGTATGCCTTCCTGCCCAGACGGGGAAATGGATCAGGTGGTTTTATAGATCCTCCCTGCTCTAGTGTTTCACGACGCTGATCTCTGAAAGCAACCCCTCCACCCCAAAGAATGTTGATAAATTCATTGGACAATGCAGTTCTGCCCATTTTACGAACCAAGAAAGTTCTAGAGACAACAGCCCAGAGTCTTACTTTACTTAGCTCAGAAACCAAGTCTAAAGTCAGAACAGCCACCCAGGGTTTCCCTGCTATCTGGAATCATCTGCACCTTGCAACCCTGAGCAAGGCCCTCCAAGCCCTATGCCACATGAACTGTGCCTTGCTGGGTCTGAGTTCATTAGCAGTATCTACTGTATACAGTTGTTGAAAATGGATCCCGCAGATGTGGGACAGCTGTTTATACTTAGCAGTTAAACGTCCCTGCGATGCCGACAGCCTCTGACAGAGGCATTGTTCTTTGCAAAGCATCCATCTCTCAAAGACTTCCTAAATCAGGCCCAGATGTCCACATACAACTCACATTTCTCTGAAGATTCCTCTTTCTGGAGAAATAGGTTCACTAAGGTATGTGCAGCAGAACGTGCAAGCCAGCATGCACAACTCTGAAAGGATTCCAGTAGCAGTTGAGGGATAGGAACTAAAGATACTTCCACAGTCTAAGCCAATCCTCAAGCCTATAAAGCTGATGGTATGCCCATTTTACAGAGATGAAAGTAGTTAAGTAACTTGTCTGAGAACATGCAGCGAGCCACAGTACTGGTTTTAGGACTCTAAAGCCATTGACCAAAGACTGCTAGTTAGCCCCAGAGATCAGTTTTCACTTCTTCCCAGTAATAAAGCTCCCCATTTAGTTGGGTCAACATTACTACCCATAGGACCAGTTTTTCTTGTAGCTAGGTGTGGCTACCTTAAAGTCACAGCAAGTGGTATGTAGGTAGAATCAGTGAGTTGGGTTCTAGGCAGTATCCCGAGAGGCACCTCATTCATCTTCCATCTTCCTTTTGGCTGGAGTCCAGGCAAGTGGCTGGAGCTCTAGCAGCTATCCTAAAACATGAAGTGACCTGGGGAATGAATGCCTGGCACAGCAACAGGACTGAAGATTTTCTGCCCTCCTCCCCACCCTAAAAAGGCAAGATTTTGGGAAAGGATGTTGATGAGGTCAAGTTTCTTGGCTATAAAACATTGCTTAGGGGAACTTAGGGCAGAGAGGCACTTTCTAAGAAACAGGGACAAGTTGAGCTACTGGGGTTTGTTTCCTTGAATCTCTGGTCTGAACTCAAGGACACACCGGAGGTGGTAGTAGTACAGGTCAAGGATGTATCCGACCTCACCGAGGGCTAAAAGTAACTTCCTCAGTCACCGAGACCATCAACCCTCCCATCAGCACTTAGTTCCACATGTCTTGTCATTAAGACCCAACCTTGCTGCCCCTGAACAAGCACACACATGCCTGCCTTGGTCTGTGCCAGGCATTTGAGCAGCCAGCTCTCATGGCCCCTATTTCTCCCACTACTCTAGTGATTCCCAGGAAAAGGGGCAGTGTGAGCTTCAAGTAAAGACAGAAATGTTACGCAGATCAGGCAACACACCAGGCCTAGTTTGTTTCTGTCCTGAACATACATTCTTGTTTTAGTGTCTGCAACAATTACAAGACTGAAGCTTAAAGCTGTTAATACCTTGTTCAAGGTTACAGAGATTCAAAACCCAGGCTTAAGAAAAGAATGCTTTCAATAAAGGAGGAATCGACTTTAGGAGGGCTTTAAGCAAGGCTTCGCTGTGCTCAGAAATGGAACCATGGTCGTGCTGTCACAGGGTGGGCTTGAATGCAGCCACTGGGGCGTCCCAAGATCCCACTGTCCCTGCCCTTCAGTCCAAGTGCCTGCTTAGATTAGTTCCCGACAGACCTCAGGGGGAAATTACAAGCAAGTGTTCAATTTCTCCTTCCGCAGCGGCTTGGGGCTGGGGAATTGTTTCTCCCCTGCAGCCTTTCCACACCCACAGCCGTGGCTCTCTGCACTGTCAGTGCCTTGCCAACAGGTTGGAAATGAATGTATTTCCTGTGGATGGCTGTCAGGGAGGACACATGTGTTCATTCGCCTGAGCTCAGGCACCAGTTCTAAGGAGCACCGGCAAACCTGGGAGAACAGTCCTAGGGATGATGGGCTTGGTGTTTGCTGTCTGCTCATTTGGAGTTTCTGATGAAAGGACGAGGAATGCAAGATAGACAGAAGTCTGGCTGACCTCTGAGTTCCCCATAAGCCATGAGCAGGAGGTGCTGGGAGCCCGCATGTTTGCACTGGGGGAAGGAAGATAGGGCCACCTGACTTGTACCTGTCCTTTCACCTCAAGGAGGTGTGGAGAACTGGGATAACGGCACATCGCAGCTGTGACTTCCTGTCCACTTTTGCTTTTTCTCCTAATTCCTGCACGGGTTACAGGGGAGACGGCTTCACCCCGAAGTTATCCAGTGATATTTCCAAAGGCTTCCGTAGCAACAGTGAAGTCATTTGGAGTGGAGATACTAGTGGGCTCAGACTTCCCCCTCCTTTCAAACACTTCCCTCCTCAAGTCCAAATCCTAGACTTTTGCAAGTCTTGCTTAGCCATCACTTATTCTAGGAAGCTTTTGCTGATGTCAACGTCAAGTTTCAGGGACCAGAAAGCTCTTCCCGGAGCTCCCATAGCATTTCAGGCTATGATACACTGGTCTCCCCAGTGGGCTAGACTGTGAAGGCAAGAATGCAGCAGTACTTAGTCAATTACTTCCACGAGGGCCTTAATTCTCGGTGCATGAGTACTCATCTTTATCCTTGTAACTTTGAGATGGGTCATTCCCATTTTACAGATGAAGCAGTTTCAGAAGGTGACAAGTTACCCAAAGCACGTAAGTACTAAGAGGCAGAGTGGAATCAGATGTGGCCCTAGATCAAAAGATAAGGCTCACATTAACTGTTTACAGGGAACGTAGCTTCATGAGAAGTCATGGTCGTGAGGAATACTACCTAGGACTGTCCCAAGGCAGCTTCCCTTCAATGACGTTAGGAATACTGCAAGTTCTGAGATTTTAATTGCTTTAGTCAAATTCTGATACAGCCCCAAACCACGACATTCAGGCAAAATTCCTTGCTGTAACTGATAAGACCGCCCAGTCTTCTGGGCACTGAGGAACCAGAGTCGCCTTTCTGCAGAGTGGCAAGCTGGAGGGGATCTCCTACAGAGCATATGCTTCTCCACTTCCAGGTTTTCAGGTATGTTGAATAGACCTGCCCAAGGCATATGTTTTTGTTTGGTGGCCTTTGTCAGTATACATCCATCCTGTTATGAGACTGAGATTAGTGCACTGAGAACACCTACCTCAGCCTTCCACCTCCACCTAGATGTCTCATGGCCACAGACGCAAGTGCAGGATCTGCTTTAGCCACTTTGTGCCTCTGAAACTTGGACCCTCCACGCTAAGTCTTTCCCGTCCAAACCCTTCAAGTATTTCCCCCTGGTGTTCGAGAACGAAATGACTTGATCAAGAAGCCACAGGCTGGATAACCAGTTTAACTAGTCCCCTATTGAGGGGAAGTCCAAACCAGCTTCAACTTGGAAGAAAGCAAAGTACATCTAACACATCCTTGTGGATTGACTGCCAAGGGACACTTACATGAATAAACTAAGGCGCAACAGGAATTTTAGCTTGTTCCCGTTTGTGTAAAAAGGTACCTTTCTGATGATTTCAGGGCATTTATATCTCAGCAGTCCAGGCGAAGAAAATTATGACATGCTTTGAGTTTTACCATTCGTGTGTATTTGACAGCTTGAGGAGCTACATTTTTCTCATAGGTACCAGGACACATTTGGAGGTTGAACTCTTAGTATGTAATTGAGCATTTAGTACTGGCCAGGGGCTACCAAACCCTAGCGCCTGGTCATCCCCTGACCCCAGAGAGTTCCTTCATTCTCATGCCTTTTGGAAATGTGTCTACCTGGGCCTAGCGGGGGCTTCCAATTGGCTATCCCCTCCACTCCGGGTCTGAACATTCTGCATTTATTCGCCATTTCACAGTTGCAGACATTTCCAACGGATTAGAACCCTCACCTTTGGACCTTCTCACACCCTAGGTGTGTTCTAATCACCATGGCAGGCCCCGCTGTCATGCCTCATTACTTTAATATATTATCATGGCCTGGCCTTAGCCAGTATGGTGGGATTAAAGCAATAAAACTATGGACACAAGTGGTCAGTGTTAGGATTACCCTTACCCAGAACTGCTGTGTGTAATGGCATACAGCTGCGGCACCCCACCCCCGCTTCCTCTCCGCAAGCCCTAGCCCAGTCTGGAGGCAGCTGCTTCTCCTCCATCGGCAAGGTGGCCTCGGATTCGTCCAGCTCTGCTAGATGGAGACCTGTTGCCTGGTAACCGACAAGCCTTACTTTCCTCAGAGTCCCAGGTCCTAGGGAAAGGGTCCATCTGCTTTCGTTGCAACAGCTGCCACTTGTACGGGGAGCATGCTAGCTTCTTTGCATCCATGGTCATTTATTCCCGACAGATCTACAAGGGGCATTAGTCCCACTTTTGAAGGGGGTCAGGGTGTTGCTTTATATTCTCAAAACTGTCTTTGAATTATCTACATTTTTCCCCACTTGCTCAAGGTAAAGGGTACATGAGAATCAAGATATTCTTGTAATTTTAAGACTGAAATGCATCAGGTTAAACTGTGTGTAATAGAATTTGTTACTAATAGGCACAGAGTACAAAGCTATTGTGCAGATTCAGATTTCAGTTATGATTCCACCAGAAATCTTCAGATTTTAACAATGGTTGTCTCAAGAATGAGGATTTTTCGAGACCGTCTCTGAATTGTTTGGAATTCATGTAGGTTAAGTGGAACAGTGATTTTAAGGAAGGCACACTTATCCCTGGCTCTTTGAAGATACCAGGCACAAACTCACAACTCAGACCTGGGATTGCAACCTTGTTATCAAAGTCCTGTGCATGAGAAACTAAGGATCGCCTTAGAATTTCTAAACTGAAGGCTAAGGTTTTGTCCACTTTTCTCAATGTTGGACTGCTGCTCACTTGATCCACGGGATACATACTTGAGTTGTTTTAGTTCCTGGGGAGGACAGTCCACAGAAATTCATGGTCTTGGCTTGCATTGAAACTTTACTGTCGTCTGTAACACACAGGAGGCAGCATTGAATAAGATCCTGGGCTTGGAGTCTAGAAGACCCGGAAGTAGTGTGGATTCTGTGACTTCCTCCCTGCAAGCTCTCAGGAACACAAACTTGAGCTGGCTTCCTCCACTGTAAGAAGTACTAATACCTACACCTGTCTTACGAATCAAATAAATGCCAAGACAACAGTGGCTCAATGCTTGTCACATGGTAATAACGGTAGTCATTATCGATACTGGCACATCACATGGGCTTTAGCCCTCAGCACCAAGATCTTGCTGCTTCTGAGCAGTCTGGATTCTACAAAGACTAGTCACCATGGATTATGCTTTGTTTTAGGCCACAGGAAGGCTCAGAGCCAAGTCCGTAGCCCTTGTTGAAGGCCTCTATAGGTTCATTTGCATGCCAACTTGCCCCAGTTTTAAGTCTTTTACTTTGAATTTTGAATTCTTCCTCCAAGAGGAGTGGCAAGCACTTATAACACACCCATGCAGAGGAGTTTGTATCTGGCCATCTCTAGCCCTCCATTTCCTATAGGTTTGGGCAGCAGTATCAGCCTGGCTTACATCCATTAACTGTCTCTAATATCGTAAGGCATAAGGCGACAAGAGCTTATTTGCCTTTAAGAAAACAGAATATTTGGAAGTGATATGCTCAAGGGAGTTTAACTAGAGCAGTTCCTTGTTGCTAGAAAGAACCCAGCCAACTTGGTAGCATTGATGTGGTGCAGGCTAAGTTTAGGGGTGTGCATGGGTGGAGAATCTAACTGCAAGTCCAGAGATCTGAGGTGCAGTTCTGACATCCACAACACTGGATGAGTTCAGCTTCTGAACATGTTTCCCATCTATCAGTAACACCTCATCCCAGCCTAAGGTTATCATGTTTCAAAAGGAGATAAACACTTTGAAGGCCCTAATAGTCTAGTCTGTACCAAGAGCTAGACCAATGGACCCCTGAGAATATCTGAAGTTCTCAGCTGAGAACACAAATGGAGACAGGTTAGGAAACACTGGTTTCTTCAACTGAACAGAAATTTAGCATGAGAAAACTTAAGCTGAAAACATCTGATACAGATGTGAGACCTGAAGGGAGAAATAGAAGCCATTGTTGGTATTGTTTTAAGACAAGAACTCCAAGGAACATGGGAGGTTTATACTAGACTCTTGGCGACATGGCCCAAGCAACCCATCAGTTTCTCTTAATCCCTTTTCTCTGCTTTTAAATCCCATGGTGGGTTTGTACTCAGACCATTAGCTAAAAGGTGAGGTCATGCACTAGTTTAGTGTTCTGTCATTGAGGTACAAGGACATGCCCCCTAACAGAAGTCACTTTTGCTGCTGAAATTGCTTTTGTCTGTTCTTTGTCTCACTTGCTCAAAGGCAAATAAAGCCTTATCAACTCAGCTTTCAGTTGGTGTGAATATTGCTGTTGTGTTGACCAATACACTAACGTCAGCTGAAGAGTAGGACACCTCACTGAGTATTAGGAGTTCTTTGAGGCTGAGCAGCCCAGCACTTCGGATTGGTATCATGTGGAAGCCCAGATTGTTCTCTTCACATGTCCCCTGACAGGATTGGTTTCTAGTGGCCCTGGCTCTGAGGTTGTCTTGACCCATGTTTGAGTTCAGCAGCAAATAAGCCTCAAACCAGCAGTGGTCGTCAGTTTCAGACCAAAAAAGGAACTAGTGTCTCTGTAGGTGCCTCACGGGTGTCACTTGTGGTCTTGAGGACTTTAAGAGCACCTTACCTTAGAGTCATGGGCTCCTGCCCAGGGCCAGCTCCCCAAGGCAGGAGAGAGTAGCAGGAGGGAGTGGTTGGTTACATTCACCTCTGCACTCCCTGGCATTTATACCCAGGGAGGTCTGCACTGCCATCAAGATAGCCAGGCCACCAAGGTGCTCTTTCCTCATGAGCATTTGCTAGGTCTCCAACTAGAAACAAAGGAGGGACCAAGTGGGCTGGACATTTTGCTCTGAGAGAATCCTGCTCTGTTAAGAATGCCAGGCCAGATTAAAAGTAGTAAATTGGCCCTGGGTGCTCTGTCTCACGGGCCCGCGGTGGGCTGGCCAGCGTACTGCAGGGTCATCTAAAAAAGTCAACTGCACATGTCCTGAATATTGCTGGCTTTACCTTCCCCTAGGTGTTTCTGAAAATGACAGACTCAAACTATGAAAACAGCAAGAAGAACTTCCCTGAGGAAATAGATGAGAAAAGTGATTTTGATATTGGTTCCTTTTGATGAATCAAATATAGAACAATTGGAATCAACTGTTTCTTCAACTTCTGATGTCAAACTGAAGCAGCCTGGGAAACACTGAAGTTGACCTAACTCCAACAAATGAACCCAAAGCTCCCCCAAAAGCTAGACGTAAAGCACCAACTCTTCCTTTGCCAACCATTTTCCCTCTCATTAAAAACGTGTGTTGAGACACTTTGCAGAACTGGTGCCAACAACTCAATTTGAGTACTGATGGCAAGAAAATAGTTTTTCAGAGGCTTCAGCAGCTTGCTTATCCTGAACAGAAATATGATATTCCTAAAACATCAAAGGAGGCTAGAATACTGCCATATGCAAGGACCAAGAGAGCAAAACTTCAGGAAAGTTGCCAGATGAACGAGAAAGCAGAAGAGACTAATACAGTTGAAGTGATATCGTCACCTTGGCAATCTTTGTTGGCATCGTGGGAAGGATTGCTGCAAAAGCTGTTCAGCCTAAGGCTGCAAATTCATGCTCTATTCCCACCTCTGCTGAGGCCTTTTTGACAAGCCTTTGGCGTCAGGTGGTGTGTGGTCCATCATGAACTTCTCCCAGCAGACAAAGGGTTGGGTTCACCTGCAGTTTTGTGCGGGTCAGGCCTGGGTGCCTGCCACTCCCAGGAAGAGGATTTCTCTCTTCCCGTTACCAGCCTGCCATTTCCCATCCCCAGGCTTGGAAGACAATATGTTATGCCCTGACTGTGCTAAGAGGATAATGAAAGCATTAATGGTAACAAAGAAGAAACAACCTGGTTTGAACACAATGTAGGAACCAGAATATGCCACCTCAAGGTATTAGAAAAAGGTGGATCTACTTTCAGATCATGTAACCTAATATGAAGGAATGGAAAAGAGATCATATGAAGGAATCTTTGATCTACAAAACAGAATCAGTGATTAGGACTCCACAGTGGAGATGGTTGACTGGGTCACAGCCTCATCACAAGACTCTTTGGGGCCTGAAAAGCCACTAAAAGTCATTGCAATCGGAAAAAAAAGAATGCCAGGCCAACCTTCTGGGAAAAGCAGCATTCAACCCAAGCACAGACAGACCCAAGTTAGGGAAGTTGAGTCCTTCACACTCATTGTTAAAGACAAGATTAACACCAACAGTCACAGTAACAGCTCCTGTACACCCTTCACCAACCGTCCCCTTAGCACACGACAACCATACAGCTATCAGCGCTAAGAAGCTAGCCTTGGTACAAATGTTAACTGCACTACAGAATCTATTCAGAATTATTCACTCGTTTTTTGGTTTTAAAACGTAATCCAGGATACTGTATTTCATTTAGTCGTGTGTCTTTTGTGACTGACCTTTTAAAGTGTTCTGGTCAGTTATCTGGTAGCATGTCCCTCAATTCAGGCTTGTCAGGTCTTTGAGGTTGTGCATCTCGGGGAAGACACTGATGTGCTTTCTTGGTGTATCAGGTGGCATATTGATGGTATTATTGACGTTAGCCATGAGCACGCGATTGAAGTAGCTTCTAGATTCTCTACTGTAACTGCCTCTGTAACTAGCATTCACCAAGAGATACCCTGAGCAGAAACAGGATATATGGTTTCAAATTCTTGCTCACTTTGTTACCACCCTTTTGAATTGGTTATTGAACACGGGTTAGCTAAAGTAGACAATGAAAAAGGCTACACAGAAGTAGTTTTTGCCTCAGACACTTGAGCCACCAGGTATTAACTGCCAGTACAACTCTGCAGTGTAACCTCCCGTACCTCTCTAGCATTCCCTCAAGGCTGAGAATCGAAAACACTTCTCAGAAGACAAGTTATCTGTAAGCCTCATGATGTCCTAAAGGCTCTAGAACAGACCCTGGCACAGAACTTATTGCTCCAGCAACCATGTTAATTCCTAGAAACAAGAGCCAGAGAAAGGAATGTTTTTGCAGTTGAAATGGAGTGTAGTTAGACGAGGTGGTTATCCACATAGGTTAACAGCATCATGCTCTCACTGGAGCACATCAGAACTGACCCTGTTCAATATTTTGTCAGTTTAAATATAGAGGTATAATCAATAATGGTGTGGTTTCTAAAGCTAGGAGTATTTACATTGACAGTTGTAGTCTCATTCTAGTTAGTCTTCAATTCCTGGTTTTCAGTAAGACTTGAGGGATGATTTAAAACTCAGGCCTACCATGACATCTTTATCATTTAGGTAGGAGACAAAGCCTCTGGCTTCAAGTTTAACACAAGTCAATAGCATTATTGCTGGAAAAGCTAATTCAAACTTGAATTATCTTAACACGGCCATGATCCCTAGAACAGCAGCGTTCACTTGCTTTGTATGGACTATTAGATAATGTGACATCCCTTGCAATGTTTGGGACACAGTTCTAGTATAAAGATGCTCATCTGAAACTCAAAAATAGAGCTGTCCATTAAACTTAAGTCTAGCAACCCCAGTACTTTTGAGACCTCTGGAGAGTACAGGTTTAGTTTTGGGTGTTACGTAAGGCAGTTTTTGGGTTGAGACAGATTATGAAGCAGTGGCTGTTAAACATGGTAACTCTTCTTCCTGGAAGGGAGGGCATAGCAGGTATAGGGAGGCATGGAAGTGGTCTAAGAGCCAGCTTCATGCGGGGATCCTCCTCTAGTAGGCAATCTTGGCTCCAGAGCCCCCACTGGGCTTTTAGACAGAGGGAAAAGTAGAATTGGGTGGGAGAACTGTTGTACCGTGATGCCTACCTAGCATGGATATAACTCCAATGAGACTCGTACTCCCAACTCCATCCCAGCATCTGTTTACTTCCAGTGCTGGCTGAGTTGTTCAGGGAGTGGTTTTAGAGGTAAAAAAAAAAAAAAAAAAAAACTGACCAACTGAAGTCAGGCGGATTTCATGATGGAAACTGCTACCTTGGGAGCCTGAGCACATTAAAAGGGAACAGAGGCGGTTAGCTAGCATAGATACCACTTCCAACACCCCAGAGAACTGGTTAAGACTAACATGAGTCCATGAATGCTTACCTGTTTAGATTCATTCAATTAAGTAGCATCATAGTAAATTTCTTACCACTGAGTTTAAGCCCTTGACAGTATATAAGCACTTCATATACATAGTTTTTAGCCACTTAAATTCACTGAATTAAGCTATCACATCTTAATATACCTAGATCATAACATGTAACTAGGGGAATCAAAATGAAGTTTTCATAGTCTATACCAAATTAAGGCCTGAGTGAAGCTAGTTAACAAATCATGTCACCTAGAATGCATTCACTTTGACTTATGTACAAGTTGAATGCCACATGAGGCACGCACAGATATCTCCAGAACGTGGGCCAAGTCTGCAGTTTCCTCTGTGTAGTCATTCAAGCATGTGGCTCTTGCATTTCAGAACCCTAGGACAGCTTGCCATGGTGCCTATTGGCAAAACCAGTTGAAGCTGACAAATGCTGCTGACTCATAGGAGATGAGAGACTAGCAAGAACCCACTTCTAGTGTTCGTCCTAGAAAAATCAAGTCCAACTAGACTTTAAAATAACCCAGGGATATGGAGCAATAAGTGACTTGTCTTCAATATAACAGCCCACCAGATCAGGAAGAAGTGTCTAAATTATACCTCCCATCTCAGACTCATCCACCTGAGTCTCCGGTGATCTTTGATTTCTCCTGATTATCCCAAGTTGTGAAGAGATAGAAATTTTGGATGGTTTGAGAATCTTTGATTAGACTATTATTTCAGGTTTATATTTAGTTCATTAGGATCTTGTGGAGATCATTGGAGACTTCATTTAAATCCTAGATACCATTGGAACCTCCAGCTAAACATGATTATCTAAGTTCTACTAAAGGAATTAAAAGGTATTAACAAGAATGAACAGGAGTTATTGGAGAATTAGGAGTTTCCAGAAGAGATGACATGCCTGAAAGGAGTGGAGAAAACCAAGACTGATGCCTGCATGAAGGACCCACAAAAGTGAACAGATCCACCCGATAGCGGCTGCAGCCCCAGTTTCTTGGAAGGTGGGTATAAGGCAGAATAGGGGGACTGAGAAGAGCAGTTATACTTAGTCCTCCCAAGCTTGCTTTCCTTTCCCCTACACCTCACTGAAGACCTAAGTCTACCCTCTAGGTGGAGGTTTGACCAGAGGCTGGAATTCAAGACAGTGAGGCGCTACATGCAGAAGTTAAACTGAGCATATGGGAGAGCATAAACTGAGACCATGGGATCCCCAGCTGTCTCCTTGCTACCAGAGCCCAGTCAGCTCGTGCTGTGTGGTCTCCACTGCATATGGGCTGGCTGCTTCCCTGAACCATGCAGTTGCCAACTCCTCACTTCATCTTCACTGCATAGCCACTGCTGGTGGGAGTTGGAGGCAGATTGCACGTAGAAGGAACACAGCTTTTAAACTCAAGATTGAATCTGTTCCCCTTTCTGGATGACCTTATGAACTTTGTAAAATGGGAATTCTACCTCCTGCCTCATGGAGTTGAGGCAGATTAGCTGATTGTATAAATACTTGGAGGTCCTCTGGCCATGGAGGGGCAGTGAATCATTTCAAGAAAGTACTTAAATGCATGGGGTGAGGACTGCCAACTTGCAGCTGTTTAAAACGATTTCAGTGTATACAGCCTAGACACTAGAGTTACATATAGATGGACCTCAGAACACTCCTGAATTACATGTTGTGCAATGCTGAAGAGCCAAAGGCAACCATGTTCAGTTTAAGATACCAAGGCTGCCTTTGTTACTGGAGTGCCCACCACTGCTGCATTAAAAGTCCAGATGTGAGTCTAGTGAGTGTCTGGGATTAAAGAATTATGACTAATCCAGTCAGATGTTGCATGTTGACATTGGGAGAACTTTGTGCTAAAGTAGACAAGTCAGTATTAGACCGATGATTAACAGTGTTACCGGAAGATCAATGACATGGTGTGTTTTCTAGCAAAGTTTGGGCTTACAGGAAGTAGGACTCGAAGACTCATTGTGGCCCTTTCAAGGTGTCTGCCTTCAGGTTTCTTTCTTCAATGCCTCTATCCTGTCATTCACCAGAAGCATCGGGCAAAGCTCAGATATTCTGAGTCCAGGTCAACAATCCTAACTCATGTTAGGGTCAAAAATAATCTTCAGCCTCTCATACCCTTCATTGAGTCCTCAATACACAGAACATCTGCATTTTAGAAGAGGTAGGAGTGGCCAAGAAAGTTGTTCAAGGCCACATAGCAGAGGCTTGACTTAGTCGAACATGTTCTCAGACAGGTAAAGAGCATCTTATCACCACAGGAAATGTCTGGTACAAGGTAGGTGGCTCTGGTGTTGGATAGACCAATAGCATTAGATGCCAAGCATCTGTCTGGCACTAGAGACGTGTCATCCCCAGAAAGGAATTCCCAGACCAAGCCACTACTTCACGGTAGGGGCCCTATGGGAGGTCTTTCAGATTAGATTGACATCTTGTTTTCTGGTCTTCACCAGCTCTGAGGCTGTCCATCCCCCGCCCCCTCCCATTCTGTTATCAGCCTGGGTTGGGGGCTGATATTAGAAGGGCTCTGATAATGCTCCCTAAGTGGCAGCAAGCTGTAAACATTCCCACTGATGCCACTTGATTAGCTGGCTGGGAAAATGCCTGAAGGTGGTCCTGGCTTGTCACTGAGAGACAGGCAAAGGTGCTACATGGAGCTGTTGAAAAGCAAGTGGGTTGGGGCCACTACCATGGAGTTATATAAAGCACTTGGCTCCAAGACAGGCCTCTGTAGCATCGTATGTGCAACCTGCCAGGGTGGCTGTGGGTTTATGGTTTGATACATGCAGTGGGATCACATTCATAGCCCAGATAAGTTAATGACCTATTAGTGGTAAGCAGGAATAGAGATAATGTCACCAGGCAGAAGCCTGCCCCACATTCCAAAGCCAAACAGTTTTGTTTAACACCCTGATTATAACCCATCCAAATAGCTTCCCTCTTAGTAGGTTGCAGTTTCCAAATACATGTCTACTGAAGCGAGAGACAGGGATGGGCTAGATAACAGCGATTATACATTCACTGGGCGTAATCCTAAGTGTTAGACCCCAGAACCGAAAGATCAGAAAAATAAAGATTCAGCAAGTTAAGACTGAACTCCAATAGTTCAGTTGATAGTAGATGAACGGGCATAAACATGAATATTCAGGTCTTTCTGCCTTCTAGTACAAAATGCTACTCAGACATCTTTCAAGAAACTTGTTAGAAAGATGATGTGTTTATGTATGTTTAGTTTAGGAATCGAGTTCAATACATCAATAGGTGGGACAGAAGGGATCATATTGGGACGGTAAATTGGAGTTTAAAATGCCTGCCAAAGAGATGAGGTATCTGGTATATTCAAACCCAATCCTATCGGATGGTCACGCCTACTTACATTCTGCCATTGACTCCAATATAAACGTCATTATTTGTGGTGAAGATGTTTTCTGGAAGGCAATTTAACAGCTATTAAGAATTGTTAGACCGTCTTAAAACCATTTCCCCAATTCTGCAAATCTATCCCATAGTAATGAAAGCACTGGGTCACAAGGACATACATGTAACAAGATTTGGCAATGTTTAGGGGCGAAGGACCAAAAAAGGCACTCAGTTTGGGGGATGGGTGAATTAGTTTATGGCCCACTACATGCCATCGGAACAACTGAGCTATGGTTCATTACGTTTTTCACAAGCATCTATTGAATTCAAAAAGCTACCCAACTATGTTGTCTATAAGAAACACTGTAAAGTCACAGCATTAAATATCCTGTTGTCAGAAGAAAGCTGGAGTAACTGTTGGTCAGGTAAAGGTGGCTACAGCAGGGACAGCCAGAGATAATGGACATTGCATAACAAAGGGGATGATCCCCCCAAAAAAACAAAGGGGATGATCCCGTGAGAGCTAGTCTTCAGTGCATAGGTACCTAATGAAGAGCATGAAAATGTGAGGAAGACTAGAGCGGTGTTGAAGTCTTCAACTCTAGGAGTTGACTTGTCTATTTCCACTTGCATTTCTGTCAGTAGTTGACAGACCCAGCAGGTAGAAAGGAATGTGACAATGGAAATGAACAGCACCAATCAACTGGGTCTAATGAACATCTGTAGAATATTTCATTTGACAGCAGAACGTGAATTCTTGAGGGCACATAGAAGATTCCCCAAGATAGACCATTTTGGGACATGGAGCCAGGCCCAGAAGAGGCAGCAAATCCTGTTGGTTGCCCTGGTATATTTGGTTTTATACATGATAAATGTAAGTTTGTGCCTAACTTCTTGTAGTGTACATCTTCAGAGAGGCTGAGCTAGGACTGTCCGTATGAATCCTGTTCAGCATTCCAGCCTCGAGCTGATCATGCATAAAGATCCAGGTCAGAGGGGTCCAAGATGAGGAGTTCATATAGGACCAGCCATGGCCTCCTGACTCAGAGGTAGGTGTTTCCAGTTACAAGACTATAGCCTTGTTGCAGGGTAATATATTCGTGTTCTTTAGATGCTAGTGAGACAGAAGTAGTTTTCTAGGCTCCCTTCTGCCCCGTGTCTTTATGAGATACTGGTCATCCTACCTACAGTGCCCTTGGAAACTCAAACTGCCCAGAGCCTAGTTCCTGCCAGCCAGGCAGCCATGTTTTGTACTATGTGACCTCACTGTTCAGAACCCAGTTGATTGGACTGAGGTGGCCACCTAACACTGGAGCAGCTTGCCTATTGGCTGTCTGACAGCCGAGGACTTGGTATAAAGGTTGAGGCAAGCTGGAGGTGTGCCTGAATTAAAGCCTCATGCAGCCAGCAGAAAAGTTGAGAGCTTGTTTTGATATAGAACAAAGGTTGAGGGAAACCTAGACAAAGCCTGGAAGGCTTCAAGGACCCAGGCCTTCAAAAGCTACTTCAGTCCATAATTCAATCCCACTGGAATCCTTATAACAGTCCCTTCTACCTGGAACCCTAAAAGGGAGGTAGAAAGTGCACACCAGCATCTTCTAGAGTCATGCCCACCACTTCTGTCAGCTACACAGCAAGCTCCCAGGAGGCCACCATAGTGGAAATACAGTATGTAGCTGCCTGTCACCCTGTTGATCAGGATAGAGTCAAGCCTGATGATGCACATTATAGAGGAAAAGATAAGCAATCAGGAAAATGAAGTTCCAGGTAACTGACCAAGTTAGAATTCTGTAGTGACTTAACATCAGGAAGATGCTACAGCACTTGCCCCCAAACTAGGGGGGGTCCCCCCACACTGACATTGCCATTGGCTGACTTCAAGCATGTGGGCATGTACACCTTGGAATTTACTTAGTGAAACCTTGATTTATCACCTTTAAGATAGTGACATAGCCCAGACCCTAGAGTTAACTGAGATTCAGAGACAAGCACTGTAATAGATAATTCACGTGAATTAAGATTTGAGACCATCGCTTTTTGATGATATCTAGAAAACCCCAAAGATTCTGCCAAGAAATTTCTGGAATTCAGCAAAGTCTCAGGTTACAAAAATCTGTACACAAATCAGTGTCATTCCTATATACTAACATCTAAGCTGAGAAGTCAAAGACTCAGTACCTTTCACAATAAGAAATACCTAGAATATGTTTAACCAAGGATTGGAAAAACCTCTACAGGGAGAGCTACAAAACACTGAGGAAGGAAAGCACGGAGGATGTAAACAAATGGAAAAACATGCTTGTGGATTAGCAGAATCAACATTGTTAGAATGTCCGCAACTCAGTGATTTACAGATTCAGTGCAGTCCCCATTAAAATCTCTTTTGCAGATCTAGAAAAATAGTTCCATGCTTCATATGGAACCAGAAGAGACCCCATATAGCAAAAGCAACCTTAAGCAAAAATCAGAAGCATAACTTCAGACTTCAAGCTATACTACCAAGGCTATAGTAACCAAACCAGCATGATACTGGCACAATAGGGACATAGACCAATGGATCAGAACAGAGAACCCAGATATAAAACCATCCTTGTATTGCCATCTGATCTGACAAAAACATACTGGGGAGGAGAATCCCTATTCAATAAATGGTGCTAGGAAAATTGGATACACACGTGGAAGACTAGAACAGGATCTATACATCACCACTCACAAAATTCATAATGGATAAGACTTAAACTTAAGGCATGAAACTAGATGTTCTGAAAGTTTGAAAAACTTTTGTTGGCCTAGGGAAAGGCTTTATGAAGACGACCAAAGGCAATCACAACAACAAAAAAAGGGGACCCGAACAAATTAAGCAGCTTCTGCACAAGCAAGGAAATAAAGTGAATAGACAACCTACAGAATGGGAGGAAATGTTTGTATACTACATCCAATGAAGGACCAATAACCAGAATCCACAAAGAACAAGTCAGCAAGGATAACCCCATTAAGCAGGCAAAAGACAGGAACAGAAGCTTTTCAAAAAGCTAGACTAATCGCCAAGAATCATGAGAAGTACTCAATGTCTATTCAGGGAAATGGAAATCAGAACCACAAGGTATAACCTAACTCCAGTGGCAATGGCTTTATCGAAAGGTCCCTGAACAGATGCTGGCATGGAGGCAGAGAGAAAAACACTTTATACGCTGTTGGTGGGACTGCAAGCTAGTTCAACCTCTATGGAAAGTAGCATAGCGATACCTCAGAACCAAAAGTAGACCTAACATTTGATATAGCAATCCCACTACTGGGTATTTACTCAGAGGGGAAAAAGGACATTTTTAATCAAAAAAGCACTTGCACTTGAATGTTTATAGCAGCATAAATATGTGGAAACAAGCCAAGTGCCCTTCAATACATGATTAGGTTGATAAAATATAGTACATGTGTACTACTCAGCCACAAAAAGGACAAAATACCTTTTGTAACAACCTGGATGGAACCATGATGCTTAGGAGACCATCCTAAGTATCACAAGGATGGAAGATAGCAGATACTACATGTACTATTAAATTGGAACTAAGTGATCACTTGTGTATATGTGTTAGTAAAATTCAACAGAAATCAAGTCAAGCAGGTGGGCAGGGGGAGGAGAGGAGGGGTAAATCCACACACAACAGGTGCAATGCACACAATCTGGGTGATGGATACACTTGTAACTTTTATTCGAACTATAAAAAAGTAACCTAAACATTCGTACCCCGGCAATATTCTGAAACAACATTTGAACTCCACAGAACCTTTGGCCAATTGGAAAATGCCAGTTTGTGTTCTACTCCTTTCCAAACCACAGTTCTTCATCCATAAGGAGCATCCTATCTTTCTCAGTGTGCCCCAACTCCTACCATGATACCCAGATGTAAGGGCTCACATTTACAAGTATCTGCATCTAGGACACAAATGTCTTCAACCCATTTCAGTGTGTAGGTCACCTACATAAGGACATCAGAACAGGCACAGGACCAGTGAAGTCAGCAATTCAGTTGATTGAGCAGCACATGAGTTCAGACACAATCAAGGGTCTCGTGTCACCTGCCTGATTATTAATAGTCATCCTTCCTGGTGGTTCTATCTTAGAGGGGAGGCATATTCATGTGTGTGACTGCATTTAGTTCAACATTCCCCATTTCACTGGTGGGGAAGTGAAACAGGACTCAGCTATCACAGGAACACAAGTGACCAGAGACTGGACCCATCCCCTGATGGGACCAAGAGCCCCAACACCTCAGTTGAAAGCCCACCAAGGAAGCCCTGAGCATGATGTTTCCAATGGCAGCCTTTCTGTGGCAGAATTCTAGTGTTCCCTCCAAAGAGGGAGCCCAAAGCAAGGATGCTAAGGTGATCACCTCACCCGAGTTCATGTCCTAGGCACTCACATAGGAGAGCATGCATCTCGGGGCTAACGTGTTTCACCAAGGAAGAAACCACAAGAGGCATTTAGGAGTATTATACAGAAGCGTGGCATATATCAGGAGATTCCCATTGAACATCAAGAGTCAGATGGGTATCCAAAAAGCTGACACCCAGGAGTGCCTGTTTCCTGCAGCCATGGCCATTAACATCATGAGGGCAACAGTCTGGAGTCCAATTCTCAGCTCCACCAATAAGACCACCTTCACCATGAGCATCTCTTATGAAAACTCAACTAGTACACAGGGAATATTCTCAGAGCAAGGAAACAAGCTGAATCAAGAGAGGGAGAACCTAAGGCAAGATCCTTGCTTGCTCATTTTGAGAGCATGAAGGTATCGGAGTCCAGTCTCCTTTATATAGCCACTCCCTACAATTTCTTGGTTAGCAAGGGAAAGAACATGACAGTGAGATGGAAGATTTCACTTGGAAGCAGGGTGGAGAAAGATCATAAGTTATGAAACTTAAAGAGTTAGTCTTTATACAGCAGGACATATAGGTCAAAGAAGCCATCCACTAACATGTCCAGCGTCTTCCATGCATGCCAGCCGCAAGGCCACAGCCCTAAGATGACTCAGCAGGTTGCCTCTGAAGGTTCAGCTCATTCCTGGAGGTGGTGAGCTCAAGAGGATCAAACCTCACAGGCCGCTGGCTGCCAATTCACAGCCCTAGCCACAGACAATTCTTACTTGAAGACATAGAAATAAGCACATTGAGAAACTTCTACATCCAATGGCAGCAATCAGTTCTGACTGGGGTATGGACGATAAGCTTAGCATCATGTTTTATACCTACTTTAAGTGTTCAGTATTTCCTCGGGGTCTTTGATGCCATGGACAGGAGTTTATCGTTAAGTTCAATGTGTGACCAGGAATGCAGATTCCTCAGCAAAGGCTCTCACATGGTGGACAGCACTTTGATGCTCTGGCCAGTGCGAGGAGCCAAGAAGTGCCAACAGGTTGCACATCTAGGGCACTCATCCAACCTGCAGAAGTAGTGTCTGGTTTGGGCTGAATGAGGCTTTTTCCAAAAACCTGAGTTAGGTTGCTGATGTTTGAAGAATAAAAAAAAATCCAGATCCCAAAAGAATATAGGAAACTGGCCAGTCTGTTCTGTGGCCTTAGCTATAGTAGACTGGGGCTGTGCTGCTGAGTAAGATATGATCCTGGCCAAGCCTCGCTGTGTCCCTGACCCGTCTTGGATTTGATCCCTAGGTGTGCTTGGATTTTAGATCCCTAGAATGCAGCTTAGCATTTATGGCATGCCATGGGTGCTAGGTAGTTGAAGTAACTTAACAGTGTAGCTCCCACCTGTAAAGCTAGATCTTTCTTTGAGGAAGAGGCTGAAGAGGGACCTTTTTAATAGGTATAGAATGTACCAATCTAATGTTAGATTTGACACTCAAAGTGACAACCTTTCTATCCCAATAGGGTGTGAAAGTCTTGTCTATACTTCACATGTACAGAAGTTCTGCCCGTTAGTCTAGATAGAGTCTTTAGAAAAATCTTAGGATAAACCGAGTGGCTCTAGTTATAAAAGTTAGTTTTATATATAATTGAACATCTTTATGTCCATCTAGATAGATGGTTTTAGTATAAATGCTGTGAAGTTATATCCCAAGTCACAATATGCTTTGATGACCTCCAGCACTCGTAAGTGCGAGAATTTCTCAGAAGTAAGTTGAGGTCTGAGCTAGGTTTGCTGCTTTTATGAGCAGTCAATGTTACTCCAGGGGATGATCCCCAATACTTCAAAACAAAGTTGAGATCACTTTAAAAGCTCAACAGTACAGAGATTCCCTCCTTTGATGAGGCTTGGAGGAATGTTCTTTATGTTCAGTTATTACAGTGTCTAATACCTAGTCTGCGCTAGGCGGTGGCCTACTTAGGGCTTTAGTGGTGAACTAAATAGAAGCCCCCAACCCTTGAAAAACTCGGTCTAGTTCAAGGCTATTGTATGAGATTGGTTACAGGGAGAAATGACACTTCCATGTAGGGGAGAGGTAGGGAGTTTGGGTGACCCTGAACTGGTTACCTAGGTAGGGAAGACTAAGAACTAACACTAAGTTGACACTGAATACAACAGATCACCTTCCTTTGAAATTCAGGAAGGGGGTATTTCATCAGTGTGTGGTGTCTGTTACTGCCTTTGAGCTCCATTTGGCACCAACACTTCCAGTTAACAGTGTCAGAAAATGGCCTTGGTTACTCCCACTGATGTCTCCCCCAGCCTCCCTCACCAGGTTAGAGGCTTTCATTTGTTCTCTACACATTCCCGTGAAGTAGCTTAAGCAGAAGCTGCCATGGAAACAGGTCATCCCCATGGATCCACTGAGCAGAACCCTACCTCACCCCAACTGGAAAGTGGATGTTCTACACGAGGCCTCCAGCTCTACACGAACATCCCACCTCAGCTTGGGAGTCCTTTGAATACACCTCCAACGCTGATGGACTCAGGATCACTGGCAAGATGGTAGGTCTCTCTGCTGGCCTGTTTCCCCCCGGGGAAGGGAGAGTGATAAGTGGTTCCACAAGGAGCACCAGGACCCTGGCTAGAAGGGCTCTCCTTGTTCCACGGATGGATAGAGAGAACCTCTGGAAATACTGGATCCTGGATGCCACATTGGAGAATCAGAGGGCAAAGGGTAACAGGATCCTCCAAGTACAAGAAATATCGCATGCAAAGCTATTTGCTATTCCTTGCTTAGAAGAATCTGTCTACAGTGGGGCATAGATTGTCCTTTTGGAAGACAGTTCAGCAACAGCTAGTAAGACTTTGTTATGTTGAACACTCAAGGACAGCAATCCAAGTCCTGGGAATCAGAAATAAGAGCACTGGTTCAAAAGAACATGCAGATAACAAGGTTTAAGCAGTGTTTAGAGGCCAGAAACCAAGAAAGCACAGCAAACTCCCCTTAGTTGGAGAGTTAAAGCCCATGACATTAGGTGACTGAGCTGTAATCTCTTCACTTACATTTTTCGGACACTTATTAAAGTGTGTTTCTTTTGAAACTCAAAGTTACGGACTAGAACCAAAGCAGAAGAATATCCTGCGTTGACACTAATCAATAGCCAAGCTGGAATAGCTGTATTGTCAGGCAAAGCTGACTACAGAACAGCAAGACTTGGAAATAGCAACAGGCATTACGTAACGATAAGCGGGCCGGTTCTCTAAGAGTCATCATTGACATATGTGCCTACTAAGCATTAAAGTGTGGGGTGAGAACTGATGGAATTGCAAGTCTACTCTGTAGTTGGAAACAGACACCACCCATCAGTAACAGACCCAGCAGGCAAGTGATCGACACTGATTCAAGTCTATCAGCTAGGTCTGATGAACGCTTAGTACTTCATCCCACAATAGCAGAGCCATTAAGCTCACACCAAACATTCACCAAGATACACATCTGGGGCTACAGAAAAAGCTAAGTGCAGAGGAGGTAACAGATCCCCTGTTGGTGTATATTTGGCTACGTATGTTGTGAACATGGAGTTTGCACCTGCTTTCTAGAACATATCTGAACTGGAATACTTATGCTTTACATGGGCACATAGAGACCCAAATCAGGTGTCAGAGATGAGGACAAGTAGATTCACACAGGCCCAGTAACATCTTCCTCCCCCTGTCAATGTCAAGAAGCCATTCCCAGCTACAGGAGTGAAGCCTCGACTCAAAGTCATACACTCCATCTAGATGCAGGAGTAACAAAGTGGACTTACGTAGCCTTTTGTGGACTACACCGTCCTTTTGCAGGATACTGGTCACCATGCCTGCACACAGCACCTGGGAACTGAAACTGCCCAGGGCCTTGTTCCTGCTGACCAGGCAGCCATGTTTTGACCTCGCCATTCAGGACACAGCTGATTGGACTGAAGTGGCCACCTGACCCTACAGTAGCTTGCCTATTAGCTGACAGCTGAAGACTTGGTATAAAGTGAGAAGCTGGACCATGTTGGAGGTCTATCTGAAGACAAAAAAACACGGTCAGCAAGAACAGAAGTTAAAGGCTTGTTTTAAGGCAAAGTTCAGAAGAAATCTAAGCCAAACCTGGAAGGCTTCAAAAGGTCCTGAGCCTCCAAAGCTGCTTTGGTTTGAAATTCAATCCCACCAGTACCCTTTCAATACATGATCCTTTCTACCCAGGATTCCTTGGGGGAGGCTGATGAACAGGAAGTGCCTGCCAGCGTGCTTCTATGATCACATGCCCACCACTTCTCTCAGCAGCTACACAGGAAGCTCTCAGAGGCCACTATGGTGGGGGCGAATCTCAGTGCATAGCTGCTTGTCACCAACTAGGACAGACACGATGCACAAGAAAGTCAGGACAAAAATATAGCTCATACAACTCATGGGCAAGCAAGTGAGGCCTTTTTCCTGACTTGAGAGTCCACGCTGGGAAGAAACTAAAGCACCTCCCCAAATTACATGTGTCTCCATCAACCCCAGCACTGCCATTAGCTGACTTTATGATGAGCACGTGAGCACAGGACTCAAGTTACTGAGCTCAGCCTTGATTCACCACCTCTAAAGGGGGCATGTAGTCAGACGTAGGGCGGTTGTGAGACAACTCATTTGTCTAGTAGTGCATAAGGCATTTTAAGTGCTTAAGACTTCGACTCCCATAGAACCTTGGGATCATCTGGAAGATGCCAATTTGTGTTCAGTTCCCTTTCAGAGATAGATAGCTCTCCTTATATAAGGAGCATCCTTTCTTGGTATGCCCCAAACTCCCACCATAGTGCCCAGATACAAGAGCCCACATGTATGCCGACAAGTATCTCTAGGATATAAATGTCTAACAGTCTAGACATCACCTATGTAATATTATCAGCAAATTGGCAAAGAACAGCAGTCAAATTCAGCAGAACAGCACAAAGTTCACCCTCAACCAAGGGTCTCAATCTAATCCCTAACAAGGTCACATGCCCTCCATTGACGTAACAGTTGCTCTGAGGGTAGCCTATGAGCCAGGCATGTTTGTGGTTTTTATATCTCACTTCCTGTTTCACACGTGAAGCAAGCCTATGGACAGCCATTATAGAAATCCAAGTTTGAAGCAAGAGCCCCAGTACCTCACTGGGATGCCCACTGAAGAAGCCCTCTAAACAAGAGGGTTTCCAACTCCACAGCAGGATTCTTGTGTTCCCTGCTGAGAGGGAAACCCAAGGGTAGGGCATAAAGCAGTTGCAACCTCACATCCGAGTTCATGGTATAGGCACTCAGAGGACGTGAATCTCAGGGCTGCACCTTTGGACATCAGAGCCCTCACACAGAAGAGAAACCCTTTAAGGGTATAAGACATACAGAAACATGGCATTTAATGTAAGACTTACTGGAATCCAAGAACTAGGATAGGTATCTAAGCAGCTGAGGCTAGAGTATTTGTCAGCTACCTCCGAGTGCCTCAAGCATGACAAATCCCAGATTAAGTTCCCAGCTTTACCAACGAGACCAGGTTTCCTATGTACTGATTGACAGTTTTCATTAGAGGCATCTGGAAAGGAAAATTCGAGGCACTCATTGCTATTTCTTGATGAGTAAGGGCAAGAGAATGTGGGGAGATCACAGGTTCTGTTACAAAGCAGGCAGATATAGCAAACAGGTTCTCATAACTGACAGTTGATCTCTGTACACCAGAATGTATAGATCACAGCAACCACCTGCTACCAAATCCAGTGCCTTCTGCTGGTCTATGCCAGCCGTGAGATCAGAAGCCACAGGTAGCCACAGCAGGTTGCTTCTAAAGGCCCTTAGAGTAGCTTGTAGGAGCTAGTGCAAGGAGATTGAGCCTCAAAGGCAGTTTTGTCTGCCACTTTGCAGCCCTAGCCATACTGGGAAGCTCTCACTTGAGAACACAGGAGTATGTTTGGAGAAACATGTATGAGCTTGCTGCCATTTGAGACAGAAGTCATATGCTCTGGCTAGGGCCTGGATGAAGCATTTAATCCCGGTGTACTTCAGGGACAGGAAAACCATTAGTAGTGCATTGATACCTTAGCACAGGCTTACATCCACACAAGGTTCTGCCTGATCCTCTGGCCACTGCTAGGAGCCAAGGAGGGGCCAGAGGTTGCATACAACAGCCCACAGAACAGGATCTGGTTTGGCCTGCATAGATTCTTCCAGAGCAACCTCAATCAGGTTGCTAGTACCTAGAGAAAGTCCATGAAGATAGATTCCCAGCTACTATTGGGGGAAAAACGCTGGCCACATGGGGGTCTACATTCTGGCCTCAGGGCTGGAGTAGACTAGGGCTGTGATACCGAACAGGACACTTTGCTCCCAGCCAAGCCCCACCTGGCCTACCTTGTATTCTTCACTTGTCTCAGATTTGGTGTTTAGGAGGAGTGCTTAGATTTGACATCCCTAACAAAGCTCTGTCTATAGTAAGCATTAGGTCCCAGGTAGCTGAGCAGCATCAGTAATGTAACAGAGAACACACACATCTAAAACGAGACACGCACTAGAGAGAAAAAGAGGGGAAAAACAACACGTTTATAAGAACAAGATATGCACACCACAACAACATCACACGAGAGAGCACACACAAAACACAGAACACGAAACATCACACTAAAAAGGAAAAACTCATAACAACACACACAGAGAGGGAAAACTCTGCCCATAACACAAAAAGAGAGACTCGGCACAAAAGCCCCCAAAAAAGCTCGTGGCCTGGGTTCCTAAGCACCCCGCCCAATAAGGTGGCCCCGGGGCCCCTGGAAACAAGGAAAAACAAAGGTTGAAACCCCTCAACGGAGCCAAGTTGGGAACCGGAAGGGGAAAAACAACCTTGCCGAACCAAAAGCAACCCAACCCCTAAGGAAAAGGTGGCAAGAAGAAACCAAGCCGAAGAACAACCCCAAACTCCCAACGGAAAAGGAAAAGCAAAGCCGGAAAAACAAACCAAAAAAAAAACCAATGCAAAAGAAAGAACCAACGAACTTGCCCCAACCAAAATCCCCCCAAGAAAGGAAAAAGCCCCAAGCAACCAAGAAGAACAACCCAAGGAACAATCAAGAAGAAAGGCCTTGCCGGCCCCCCAACAAAAAAGAAAAGCAAAATGGAACTTTGGTCTGCAGTTGGCTCTAGCTCCTAGAACTAGTCTTTCAATCCTGCACTTAGTGATGTTGATTCCAACTTTGTCTCCCCAGGTGCAGGATGGAGACAAGAGTTTCTTCCAGGAACATCTGCATAGTTGATTCTTCACTTTTCCCACCAACATTCACCCCATGTAAGATGTAGACTTCCTGGGGCTCATGAGAATGTAGCATTTACCTCACTGCCCAACCTCCCTTGTTCTGTATGCCGTATGCCACATGCCACCTTAAGTACTGAAGTTCCCAAAGCCTGCTTCAGAAAGCAGTCACAGGCAGCTGGCTTTTTCCCCAGGCATGTCCTCGAATGTTGCCTTAAACTTGCATTGATTAAGATCTCTGCCTCACTTAATTTCAGTTGTTATAAATGATTCCCAAAGGCAGGCATCTGGAGTTCTGGGGTTAAGATTAGTGAAGTGGAGAAATACAGAAAGTTCAGGAAAGAAGGGAAAATGCTGATGGCTTGTCCAGATTAACATCCGAGTTCGTTTCTGTCTCTTTGTCCCCGTTTCCGAACGTAAACGTGATGAGCTTGTTCACAATTTGTATCCTGCTTTGTCATTAAAAAGTCAGGGCTTTTTCTCTATTTGCCATTGAGTTAGTAAGTACCTTTACTGATAGCAACATCACATCCATTAACCAGCTAGACAATTTTCTATTCTGCTGGGCATCTTCGTTGTATTTCATAGTTAACTCAATGTGTAGGGGCCAAGGAAGACTTCCCCCTTGCCCTCTGAAGGTTTGAGGAAGTTCAAAGGCAGGTTAATTGAAGGTGTACAAATCTGATGTGTACATGGGGAGGATCGCAGGATTGCCCATCCCTCCAACGGGGTCCAGAAGCTGTTACACCATTCTGGCAGACCAGGTTATGGGAGGGGAAGAGGAATTGGGGGGATAAAGGATTAGTAAGGAAAAGAGTGGATTTGAGGTCAGATCAACTTACAAGCAATTCTTTGACAGTGTTCAGGTGTGGTTACATTCTTGGTCTTCCAGGGAGGGGAAGACCAGGCAGTTTTTCCTTTTGGCACCTCCGAATTCGGTGGATAAAGGAACATCAACTTCAGCCTGTGCTTTGGGAAGAGATGGTGTGTGTAGTGGGGGGAGTTCAGGGAGCCCCCGATGCTTCTTCCAGATGCCCAGGTGCCATGCTTTGAGTCAACAGTTGCAACAGCTGGCCTTGAGGTTCGTTTTCCCCAGCAGTTTGCTATGGAAATTTAACTCCCGCCACCAGAGCCGGCTGGCCTGCTAAGGAGTTGTCACCTTAACCCCCACCCACGGGGGGTTTCTAGGAGACTGAGTGCCCCAGAAGCTGAAGTCCAGGAGTCAAACTTACGATTTCTATCAGCGAGAACAACTCAGTGGAGCTCTTTCCGCTCAGCCCAAATCCCAGGATGAAGGAGAGCGAGAGCTAGGGAGCCAACGAAGGCACTGGCAGAAGGACATGGTGATCAAGGAGCCTAAGCTCCCGCTCACTGCAGTCCTTGCTTCTCCGGCCACCACCACTAGGTTCCGTAGGCAGAAGGAAAAACAAGTCACCTCAGGGTAAAGAGGAGCCGAAGTTCTCATCTCTCAAGGTGAAGCAGGAAAGGATCATCACAGGAGATGGCAAAAGGATCAGTAGCAACAGAAACCACACCACCTGGCCGAGACAGACACTGGGGCCATCCCCACCAGATGGGAACCCCCGGGTGGCCTGGAAGTGGGCCAGTGCAGGAACAGGATCAAGACATTCTAAATCTTCGGACTCAGGAAGGGTGGGAGTTTTATGTTAGGTGACGGGAACGTCAAGACTTGTTTTTTATTTCAGCATATTATAGGGGTACAAATGTTTAGGTTACACATATTGCCCTTGCCCTACCCGAGTCAGAGATTCGGGCATATCCATCAGACAGTGTGCACCACAACCATTAGGTGTGTATATACCCATCTTCTCCTCCCTCCCCCATCTGCCCAACACCCGATGAACACAAGAATGTTAATGGCAGTGGTGAGTCTCAGGAGTTGGTTCCTCAGCCTGGTGGCAGAGAAAAAGGTGCTCGCTACAGAAGCGGCAGCTTTCAGTTTTCTGGAGCTCTTCAAGGATACTGACAGCTTCTGGGGGTGTGGTCTTAAAGTATAGGTAGCCCCCAGAAGCACGAGTGTCTAAGAGACAATGATGTCCCTTCCCGTTTGAGAGCAGGTGCTTCTAGTCATAGCGCAAAGCCTGTACCCCCCTGGGTCGACATCACTGCATCACAGACACTTATCTTATTCAGAGCAGCATGTGGTTTTCTCAGTAGCAGCTGGTGGCATATACCCACGCTGATGGCCAGAGGGTGAAGCCCTTTATCAGCCTCGGCTCAGGCCAATGGAACCTTCTTAAAGGTTCTTAAACCTTAAGTCCATGGTATCTCTGGGCCACAGAGATCTATGAACTAGAAGGATGTACTTAAGTTTGAGTTCAGTATCAGATTGTGTCTTGCTCCGTGTCACTTCTGAAGTAGAAGCATCCAACAGCAAGTTAGACAACCTGAGACACCTCTTTCTTGGGAGGCTTTGATTCAGAGCACCACAGTTCTAATGCCTCATGTTGCCTCAAATCTTTCCTCTGACCAGCTTGTTATAGTTTAAGGACACCGACATGTTTTGAACTTTTCTGTAGCACAGCCACATGCCTGGGGGCATTTGTTTTCCAAACTGTCTCAATTAGGACATGTTTTAGTAGAAGTGTTGTGGTTTTAGTTGATGCTTTCAGAACTATTGGAAACTAAACCCTTAAGGGAGGGGAAGAAAAAAAGTCACTGCTTGTATTTTGTACAGTTATTGTATGGAGTTAAGCTTTTTGGACCGACCAGGTTTGTTTTGGGGGCAAACCCCTGAGCGGAGTCTTCCTAAGCTTCAGTTATAACCAAGAGCCTTGGGTCATAGAAGTCGATTTTACAGGTTTTGGGGTGGAAATTAGACAGTCAATGCTTGACTGCAGTAAACTTAAGCAGATACTTTATGGCACCTGCTTAAGCCTGTGACTATATAGACAGTAAAACACCCATCGGTAGTAGCCATGATCTGTCATGAGACTGACATGGATTGTGGATCTGTTCTGAGAATTCCCGGTTTCTCCGTGGAGCATGTCGTTCGACTTTTCAGGTTTTTCCATTTAAATTTCAGGATGTTATGGGGGTTTAAAGATTTGTTAAGTTGCTTTTGTACCATTTGAGTTGAAGTTGTAAGTGTACCCACATCCCCCTGGTAGTGTGCATTATACCCATTAAATGAATTTACCCATACCCTCCCCTTCCCTCCTGATTTCCAATGAATGCTATTTCTGTGTGCACGTAAGTGTTGATTGATTAGGTCCAATTCAATGGTGAGTATACATGGTGTTTTCCATTCTTGGAATACTTAGAATGGTCTCCAGTTCTATCCAGGTTAGTACGAGAGGTATTAGTTCACCATTTATGATTAATACTCCATGGTATACATATGCTGCATTTTGTTTATTTTTTTATTTCAGGGTATTATGAGGGTACAAACATTATGGTTACACTATGTCTTTTCTTCACCCAAGCAAGGGTTTTATTAAGCTACTCATGTGGATGGGCACTTGGATTGTTTCCACATCTTTGCAATTGTGAGTTGTGCTGCTATGACATTCAAGTGCGGGTGTCTTATAGACTTTTTCCTTTGGGTAAATACCCATTAGTGAGATTGCTGGATCAAATGGTAGGTCTTTTGAGGTATCACCATACTCCTTTCCATAGAGGTTGTACTAGTTTGCATTCCCTCCAGTGTATGATGAGTGTTCCCATCTCTCCACATCCACACCAGCATGTTTTTGGACTTTGATAAAAACCACTCACTGGAGTTAAGTGATCTCATCATGGTTTTGATTTGCATTTTCCTACAACTAGAGATGTTGAGCATTCTCATGTTTCTTGGCCATTAGTTTCTTTTGGGGTTCTGTTCACGTCCCTTGCCTACTTTAAATGGTGTTAGTGTTTTCCCTTGCCAATTTGCTTGAGTTCTTTGTGGATTCTAGTTATCTGCCCTTTCTCAGATATGTAGCATGCAAGTATTTTCTCCCATTCTGTAGGTTGTCTATTCACTCTAATGATAGTTTCCTTGGCTGTGCAGAAGCTTTTTGATTTGGTCAGGTCCCATTTAATTTTTGTTGCTATGCTTTTGGGGTCTTAAGTTCTTTACCTAGGCCAGTGTCTGTAAGGCTTTTCCAACCTCTTCTAGAACCCTTAGGGCTTCGTGCCAAATCTGTTACCATCGTGAGTTCATTTGTGAGAGGTGCATTTTTTTTTGGGGGGGACAGTCTCACTCTCTTGCCCAGGCTAGAGTGCCATGGCATCGGCCTAGCTCATAGCAACCTCAAACTCCTGGGCTCAAGCAATCCTTCTGCCTCAGCCTCCCGAGTAGCTGGGACTACAGGCGTGTGTCACCATGCCCAGCTAATTTGTGTCTTAGTTTTTTTTTTTTTTTTTTAAATAGAGACAGGGTCTCACACTCCTGAGCTCAAACAATCTGCCTGCCTTGGCCTCTGAGTGTTAGGATTACAGGTATGAGCCACCGTGCCCAGCCCAGATCCTGTTTCAGTCTTCTACATGTGGCTATCCAATTTTCCCAGCACCCTTTGTTGAATAGGGATTCTCTTCCCCGGTGTATGTTTGTCTGCTTTGTTGAAGCTCAGATGGCAATACTGAAGATGGTTTTATATCTGGGTTCTGTTCTGATCCATTGGTCCGTGTTTGTTCTTGTGCCAGTACCATGCCGTTTTGGTTACTATAGCCTTGTAGTATAGCTTGAAGTCTGGTAAAGTGTTGCCTCCCCAGTTTGTTTTTTGCTTAAGTTTGCTTTAGGTTATATGGACTCTTCTCTGGTTCCATATGAAGCTTAGAATTTTCTCTAGATCTGCAAGAAGTGATGTTGGTATTTTAGTAGGGATTGCATTCAATCTGTAGGTCACTTTGGGTAGTGCAGATATTTTAACAATGTTGATTCTGCCAATCCATGAGCATCAAATGGTTTTCCATCTGTCTATTTCTTTCCTCAGCATTTTGTGGTTCCCCCTGTAGAAGTCTTTCACTTCTTTAACTGTTAGGTATTTTGTTTTCTTTGTTGCTATTGTGAAAGCTATTGGAGTCTGATTTGGTTCTGAACTTGACTGTTGGTATATATGAATGCTACTGATTTGTGCACATTTTGTAACCCGAGACTGAGTTTACCAATTCCAGTCATCTCCACGCAGAACCACCTTTGGTGTTTTCTAGATATAGAGTCATGTTAGCCAAGAGCCATAGTTTGACATCTTCACCAATTTGGATGCCCTCAATTTCCTTCTCATGTCCGATTGCTCTGGCTAGGACGTCCAGCACAATGTTGAATAGAAGCAGTGATAGAACTGGAACCAGACAAAGTTGCCCTGTAAGTGGGAATGCTTTCAGTTTTTCCCCATTATATCAGCGGCTGTGGGTTTGTCATATACGGCTTAACATTGAGGTTAGTCCAGTCTATACCTATTTTGTTGAATGTTCTTATATGAAAGTGCTGACTTTTGTCAGATGCTTTTTCTGCATCTATTGCTCATACGGTCCTTTGTTTACTTCTATTTATGTGGTGAACATTCATGGATTTATGTTGAGCCATCCTCTACATCTCTGGGATGGAGCCCACTTGGTTGTGGATGGATTTTTGGTGAGCAGCTGAGTTCAGTTTTCTAGGATTGAGTTTTTGCATCTATATTCATAGGGATATTGGTCTGCACTTTGAGTCCTTTCCTGGCTTTGGTATTAAGGTGATGCTGTCTTCATAGAACATGTTGTGGAGGATTACCTTCCTTCTTGATGTTATGGAATAATTCTCTGCAGGATAGGTACCAGTTCTTCATAGGTCTGGTAAAATTCAGGTGTTGAAACCACCTGTTCCAGGACTTTTATTGGAAGATTTTTTTATTGCTGCTTCAAGTTTTGGTTCTTGATATTGGTCTGTTCAGGAGTCTTATTTCTTCCTCAGCCTAGGGAGGGTATGTTTCTAAGAATTTGTTTCTTCCATGTTTAGGTTTGTGTACATAGGGATTTTTTAATGTTATTCAGAGGTGTTTTGTATTTCCCATGGTTTTCAGTTGGGATTTCTCATTCCTGATTGAGCTTAGGTTTTTTTTTTTTGCTTCTGATTCATCTAAGGAGAGGCCTGTCAGTTGTTTTGCAAACAACCAAACTTTGTTTCATTTAGTCTTCTGTGTGGTTCCTTTGTTGATTTAGTTTAGTTCTGCTCTGATCTTGGTTATTTTTCTCCTGCTGGGTTTGGGATTGGTTTGCTAATCCTTTTCTAGTTCGAGATGACTTTGGATTGGCTCTGGATCTTTGTCTTTTGGATGTAGACATCTATGGCTATGAATTTCAGCGGCGTCCCAGACTGATAATTTATGTCCCCTTTATTATCTAGTTCAAAGAATCTATTTCCATCTTCATTTCCTCTTTGACCAAACTCTCACTTCAGATTTTGTTTCCATGACCCTGCATAAAGATAAGTGTTTTGGGTTTCTATTTTATTCTGTGGTCTGAAGATATGCATGGTATATAATTTGTTGAGACATGTTTTGTGGCCTAGGATGTGCTCTTAGAGAATGTCACATGAGCTGACAATATATATACCCCAAACCACTGAAGTGTTCTGTAAATGTCAGGCCCATTTGTTCTAAAATTCTGTTTAAGTCCATTGTTTCCCATTTGGAGGATTGGTCTGTCCTGTTCTGTCAGAGGGTGTTGTAAGTCCCTGGCTATTATAGTGCTATCATTTTGTTTAGATCAAGATTTGCTTTATTAATCTGGGCATACCTGTATCAGGCACGTGAGTAGAGTTGCATCTTGAATTCTATTATGTAATGCCCATCTTCGTTTTTCATTACTCTCATGGAAGTCTTATCTGACATGATAAAACTGCTACACCAATTTTTGGTTTCATGCTCGCATGGAATATTGCTTCACAGCCTTTCACCTTGAGTCCAAATTCATCCTTGTGGGTTAGATGCGTTTTCTGGAGACACACTCAGCTTGTATTTAGTCCATTCAGCCAGCCTATGTCTGTTCAGTGGCGAGTTCACTTACTGAACCATTCATGTTCATTGAGAGGATTGTTAAGTGGGGTGGATTTCTGTTCATCCTGTTGATTAGAACGGCTTTATCTCTTGAGCCATTGTGGTGTCTGGGCTTTGATCTTTAGAGCTTTGGGGTGATTTATGCTGGTGGGAATGCAATTCTGAATACTTCTTACAGGACAGGTCTTGTCTTGACAAATTCTCTGTTTGCTTATCTGAGAAGGTATTTTTCCCTCATATAGGAAACTTAGTATTACAGGATACAAAATTCTAGGCTGGCCATTATTCTGTTTGACTGAGAATGGGGCCCTAGTCCCTTCTGGCTGGCTCGCAAGGGATCAGCTGAGAAGTCTGCAGCTAGTCTGATGGGTTTTCCTTTGTAAGTTATCTGATGCTTTTGACTTACAAGCTCATAGGAGGGCCTCATGTTTAATTTTGATCAGTCTGTCATGATGTTTGTATCTTTGTGATGAATTTCCCAGGAGTCCTTTGGGCTTCTTATACCCAATACCTAGATTTCTAGCAAGACAAGGGACGTGTTCCTCATTTATTCCCTCAGGTAGGTTTTTCCAACCCTTGTGTATTTTCTCTGCCCTCAGGGATGCCAATGATTCTTACATTGGGCCTCTACACAATCCCACATTTCTCACGGGCTTTGCTCGTTCCTCAATTCGAAAAAATATTGCCTTCAAGCTCCGAGATTCTTTATTCTGCCTGACCTAGCCTATTGATAAGGCTTTCCACTGTGTTTTGTATTTCCTTGAACAAGTTTCCAGAAGTTTGTAGTTTGATAACTGTTCAATTTGCATCTTTATGCAAGTTATCTTCTTTGATATTTATGGCAGAGTCTTTACCTTATTTTTAGGTGTCTGGAGGTTGTGTTTATGTGACTACACATTTCATTTTTTTTTGGTGTGTTCATGCTTTAGAGATAGACACTAAATTATTCCAGTTAACCCATACCTTAGGAAACTTAGCAAAATTCAAGAACTGACATGCCATACTGAAAGACACCTTTGCAGAAAGCTTTGGACCACACAGCTGAGCATCTATAATGACATGTGGCCCTAGTACCTAGGACCATGCCTGACATGCAAGAGATACCTAATATTTGCTGAATGAATAAATCAATTTATACCTCTATCAGAAGACAACCCTGTTTGCAAGGAAGAACTAGTTTTAGATCCTTAATGCTCAGTTTGTGTAAAAATATGATAAACAATTATGGCCCAGTTGTAAACAAAATGCAAAATGTAATGTTTCTCTATTAATAGAATATGGAAGTTTTAAATCAAAGTGAATATAATTGTCTAAATTAATTGAATCTGTAAAAGTTAATGTTGGAGAGAAAAACCAAGCATTGGAAAATATTCCCTGGTTTTTCCCTCCTGCAACTTTTAATATATTTTTCGTTCTTCTTGAGTTTGGTTTTCCAAGCACATTAGGCTTAAATTTTGATTTAAGTAAGAATTAGTTCCAGTACTCTGTCAAGTCCGAGGGAGGAGTCAACCCCCTATCCTGTTTATAGTTCTCATAGCTGGGATCAATAGCAAGAAAAAAATAAAATAAAAAAATAGCAATAAAAGTCTATCCTTTGAATGCAAAGTCTTGGTTCAATATGCTATACCAGAGGAATGCCTGCAAAGTTTTGCTCCTTAAATGTTATGAAATAGGACTGTACCTCAATTTGTCAAATATTACACGTATACACAAATGTACACATTAAGATAAAATTTGATGCTACTAAATTGTTACCTTAAATACCTATATTTCATCAGCTCTGCTTCTTAAAGATTCCAAATCTTGAGACATACTGTCACATGGCCCTTTGAATCCATGTGAAGGGGAGATGTTAGGCAAAGTATTTTGTCTAATTTATGATTTTATGAAGGCATACATATCCATGGTTTATAGACACTTGAAGACTCATTCAGAAAGGTTGTGTTTGCTTTCAAGGCTGGAAAGCAGGAGAATTTCTTAGCATCTTAACTCTCCAGAGGACCAAGCATTGACTACTTACAGGTGACGTATGTAAGTTGTATTGAAGAGCTGATAGTGATTTTCAAGAAACAATGTTTTGTGATGTAAATGCATGACAGGCAGAATCTCCCTGCTTTGAAGGTGTTTATTTTGGGATGAAATAAAGCTCATGAAGTTGGTGTATTTAGAAAGTCTCTTTGCTTATGAAGTCTTATTTAACTTTTGTTCACACTTCTACTTCTTGTAACCAGAACCACTATGTGGTTTTCCTACAGAACATCTTCACTTCTGCATGGGTAAGTTTGAATATGTAATGCTGCAGCTAGAAGCTGTATCCCAAGCCCCAAGTGTTTTGGCAGTGACCAACACTTGTAAGTGTGAGGCCCTATGCCTGAAAGATGTTTGCTTCTTTCATGAGCAGTTATTTCAGAGAAGCATCCCTCAAACAATGATACTCTCTAGATAAAGAGGATCTCATGCCATTTTAAGGCTCAAAGAGACTCCCCCACTTGGGAGGAATGCACCTTATGTTCAGTTCATGCAACATCTAACACCTACTCTGTGCTAGGTGCTGGCTCACTTAGAATGTAATGAAGACAGAAGCCCCTACTTTCTGCAGTACTCAGTCTAGTTCGATGCAGTTATATGCGATGAAGACTGGGAGAAGTGACACTTCCAACATGAATCAGGTGGGAGAACAGCTTAGGTAACCAGCCCAGAGCCACAGTATCAACTTAGTGCTAGCTCAGTCTTCACTTTTGGCTACAGGCTGCCTTTTTGTTTGAAGATTCAGGAAGAGGAACATTTTAGCACGTAATTTCTAGTAGTACGAAGGCATTAAGACAAGTAGGCAAGAAATGTAGTTCAGTGTAAGAGGGACTTCAGTTACCCCGAATGCCTCTCCCCAGTCTGCCTTCTCATCAGGTGGCATTAACTTAGCCATTCCATGGGTATGTGTGGTGAGCCTTTTAAACTGGATGCTATTGAGGCACAAGTCCCCAGTCAAACCTCACATGCCACTGAGCCAAAGGCAACCTCAAACTCGAGTGTTCTGCCGCGTGAGGCCCCCTGCTTTGCATGAACACCCCACCCAATCCCAGTTCAGGAGTCCTTTGAACCCGGTTCTCCAAGGGTGGTTAAGACTCGGGAACGCTGGCCTCCATTCTCCCGTGGGAAGGGGGAGAGATTGTTAAGCAACACCATACAGAACAACCAAGGCCCTGGCCAGAGGAAGAAGACCATCCTCTTTCCAGGAAGATGGAGGAAGTTCAGAAAAACGCCTACTTTGCAGTGCCACACTGGAGGAACCAGAGGCAGAAGAGTTACAGCGTCTTCTAGGTATGACCTCAATACATGCAAAGCTGTGCACATGTTCCTTATTTAGGTGATAACCTGTGAGCATAGTCTACACCCAGGTGTTCCAAGGAATTCCACTTTGAGGCCTAGTTGTTGCCATTTACCCGTTTCTCCCCAAAGCAGACAACTTGATTCCGGAGCATCCACCCCATCCTTTGAGATAATCAAAGGCTAACCCCCAATCAGAAGTGGCCAATAAGCCGAGCTTTCAGGAGCCACGTTTTGGCCAGTTAAGCAGTACATTTGGGTTTTGTGAACAAAGACTCCAGCAGGGTAACGTGACTCCTGTAGTTTGCTAGGACTCTTTACTCAAGTTGTTCCCACTTTTCACTGTTCTGGGGCTGGGACTGAGGTCAGCTTCATTTTCAGCTGGAAACTGTTCCATTTCCCCCAGGTGGGTCTCGGATGGGAGAGGTGGAGCACGAGCGGGGTGGGGAGAAGACACAGGAGAGGCTCAAGATTAGTCTTAGTCCAAAGTGAGGCTGACAGGTCAAGGAAGGTCCCGACTTCCCCCATCCATTGTGCCGACCATCTGTCCTCGTTAGCTTGTGCAGGTTTGACTTTAGTCTTTTCCACATGTGTGCACTATATGAACATTTCACATTGTCTTTTATGGTCCATGTACTTTCATGTTTTGATTGTTCCAAGTTATGACCTGGGACCCATACCATAATATTTGTTCTCATCCCCACTAAACAAGCAAATGTGAATTGTTTCCCCTAGACACTAAGTGGCTCCAGGAGCTGGATCAGGCATTAACCCAACGAATATTGCCAGGGCCAGATGAAGATGTTGGCCTGAGATTTGTGGACCTGTGTCTAGACAGGTTCAGACAGTTGAGGCTGATCATGTATATTTCAGACTTGAATCCCAGCAGGATAGACCTTCAACCTAAAGCTGAAAACCTTCACATGCCAATTAGACTCCTGTTCTTCCCACTGGTTGGCAGCCTCTTGGAAGGGGCACCAGTGTGACACTTCTTTCCCCCCGAAATCTAGTTCTCAACTACCCTGTCTTGCCAGTTTGAGACTTAGACACTCTTGAGGGTGGAGAAACTAAGTGAACTTCCAAGAGTGGAAGCATCCATTCTTCTGACGAGTTGATAGTGGATTGTTTTGCATCAAGAAGTGGGTGGGTGGGATTGGGCACGGCTAAGTCACTTACTGAAAGTTATAACTTCAGACCCAGGTCAGACACCACATCCAAGACTTATGTTTCTTATGCCTGCTATCTTCTTCCTTCAGAAGACATATCCCTACCTGATGTTTGTCCATCTAGACCACTCCATGCAAGCAGGGACACTCCTATGCTATATCCTCAGCACCTAGAGGGGCTGGAGCACAGCAGGCATTCAGTGATCTGTTAAGTGGATTACACGCTGCTGTAACATTCCCAGGCTTAGAGACGTGCGACTACATTTTGCTTTTGTATCCTGTTATGTAAGCGTTTTGGTTTTTTTATTTTTCTGTTTTTAATCTAGGGTAGCAGCCTCATATCTTGAGGGTTTAGGGAGAAGTTAGGCATCAAGTCTACTGAAGCCTCTCCCGATTTGGTAGTTTCCCATCTCAGACTTTGTAGTCCCAGATTGAGATGCAAACTTGGATCTAAGTACAGTGTCCAAAGCATTTTGAGCAGATCTCATGGAAGTAGACACCTGAGCAAGCAGTCCATGAAGGGCCAGGCATGGATCATTACTCTCAGCAATAGCTTTCGTGATCTCCAGATCACTGGAGGTCTAGAACGAGCCTGTGAAGTGCTCTGATGCTCTGGTCTCAAACATCTACATTCACCCAATGGGATGTGGTGTCCAGAGGGGCAGTAGCTGAAGGGCTAATAGATGACCCGTACAAGCTTGGGGTGTCACAAGGGTGAAGATCAAGATGCCATAGGAATTAAGGCTACTTAGCCTTAAGGGGACAAAGTTAGGTTGGCCCCACTCAGACCATACCTGAGAATCACATTGCCACACACGTGTAATTCGAGAGCCTGAAGGTAGGCAGTTCAAGAAAGTCCTGAGAGATTGTGTGACTCGGACTAAGACATGATCATCAGCAAGACAGACTGAAACACAGGAGGGTCAGACCGTATCTCCTCCCGAAGGCTTGTTTACACTGAAGGACTGGGAAGATGTCAGCACCACATTAGAAGTTGTGTATCTTCAGCTTTCCCAGAACTTTGGTCTATGAACCCAAGACAACTCCGCCTTTGTCTTAAAGCTTTCCTGTCTCCAGCCTCTTGTTTCAAGATTCAGGAAGAGAAGCATTTTAGCATGTGACTTAATGCCTTTGGACTACTGGAAAAGTAGGTGAGAAATACCGTTCAGTATTAGAAGAGGGACCTCAGTTACCCTGAATGCCTCTCCCTCGTCTGCCTTTTCCTCAGGTGACATTAACTTGGCTCACCACACATTCCCATGGAATGGCTTTTAAAACTGGATGCTACTGAGGCACAAGTCCCCAAACCTCACATGCCACTGAGCCAAAGGCAACCTCAAGTTTGAGTATTTTACCACATGAGGCCCCCTGCTTTGCATGACCATCACTCAATCCCAGTTCAGGAGTCCTTTTAACCACCCTTGGAGAACCGGGTTCAGACTTGGGAACACTGGCCTCTTATTCACGCTGAACTTAGGTGAGGATACAGACTCAAACCTAGCCTTTCCACTTCTATGGAAGTGACAAAGCCAGACAAAAACTGACACAGCCACTGTTCTGGGAAGTGCTGGTGCAATAAGGACTCGAGGGCTGAAGCTTGTTACCAGCCATCCTCTTGCCTTCCTAGGCAACACCAAGTACGCACTGTATTACAGTTCACTGCCAGTAGCTGCCAAGAACGCCGTGTTAAGAGTTCTACACTTGTGCAGAAGCTCACCATGGACCAAGTAGTGAGATAGATTAGTGATGTCTGCCATGGGTGCAGGGAGGAGTAGTGGCGGGTTTGCCATGTGCAATGGTTTCTCAATCCATTTTACACCTAGAAGCAGGGCTCAGGACCGTCAGGGTTGATTCTTGCCTTTTAATATAGCACAACCTCAGTTCCTCAAACCCACCCCCCAGGAGTGAAGACAGATGGGTAGTTGTAGCAAACACTTGCTGACAGCAACAGCCCAAGATCTACTTCCTTCTATGCCAATGGTAGAAGTGAAGTCTTGGTGCTTCGCTCTACCAGGCTGGAGTTCTGGGGTGGTGAGCACAAGGCAGCATGGAGTACTCCCTCTGACAGGAAGGGGGCAGCACTCACCTGATAGCTATTTCTCCCCAGAGAAAAGACATCCTAAAAGGGATCCTTTTGCTCACTTACAAACCACACCAACGGAATGTCAGGAAAGGACTAACTGGTTATTGCTTGTAGTATGATGTGTGAATGAGAATGACAATAGAGCCAATCCATGGTGACACTCGTGTTTTGGACGTTATGTAGACGAGAGGGATACAGCTTTCTTTCAGTGGGGTCTGGGTAAAATCAGGGTGTGGTTCATGCTATGCTTTGTCTTGGAGGCTTTGAAGGCTGCCTCTGTGCAGAGGCATGCTTGCCTATTAGAACTGCTCAGTTCGGGTATAAGCCTCAAGCCCAGAGCTCTATCATCTCATGCTCTAGTTCTGTTACTGGCACTGGGCCCGTGAGGGAGCCAAGATCCCTGTCCTCAGGGAAGCTAGCAGGGGGATCAGAGTCACAGGTGTGGTAGGAAGCATCCCAAGAGGGACCAAGACTTCCACCCCAGGTGTATATGCCCCATGTAAGTCCTGTGCATAAGATCACTGATTTTTTTCGTCATGTAGCAAGAGGATTATCCTGGGTGGGCCTGACTCAACCAGTTACGTGAGCCCTTTAAACCCTTCACAGGAGATCTTTAGTCACAGGAAGTCAGACCCAAAGCACAAGGATTCAACATACCATCCCTGGCTTGAAGATGGAGGGGGCCACGTACACGGCACGGGACGCAGGAGCCCTTGAGGGGCCGAGCAGCCCCTGGCGGACAGCGATCAAGGAAGAGATAACCCAGTTCTAGAAACGTAGAACTGAAATATGACAGTAAGGACAAACTCAGAAGCTGGCACCCCCAGGATCCTTCAGATGAGGCAGCCCCACTAGCACCTTGGGACGCTGGAGCAGGGAGCCAGCCACTGTGCCTGGCTTACTGGCCCACAGGATGAGCTAGGGAGTGTTTTAAGGTGCCACGTTTGCTGTGCAGTAGGAAACAAGCTGCTTGGAGCCAGTTCTGTGCTTTGTCATCACAGCAATTAAGCACCCTACAGGGGAACCCTAAGCTTGGTCATGGGGATTTTTGGCAAGCCCTTCATGTTAATGCCTGCAGGTTGGTACAATTCAGTCTCTACTGTTCTGTCACAGTGAGCAAAGCCAGAAGCTTGAAACGGTGCTTAACGAGGTTCACTGGACCAGGAATGAATCGGGTTGATTCACCCAGCTGAGATTGGGAGCTGTCAACATGGATTTCGAGGGCCCTCTGTTAGCTGACATCCACCCAGGGTCTCCGTTTCAGTCTGTTCATTGATGCCTACATCACCTGGACTGAGTCGAGGGCCTCTTGAAGTTTACAGCTGGCATCTCCTAGTCTGGAGCCAAGTTTGCATTGATAACAGTTCCTACCATGAGGACGTGAATCTTACTACAAAAGTGGGTAAGAAAAAGAACGTCGTGAATCAGAACCTTGGTCTATGCTTAGGGCTAAGTCCCCTTAGAGGACTAGATCAGGAAGAAGACCCAATATTTGAAGGATCTATGAGTGCCTACTGTAGGCTCGGAAGATTTGGTTCACCATTAAGGGTATCCCGTGATGGGAAGAGACTTAGGGCATGTCTGGTATGTGCAGCTTCGTTTTGTCTTTGATGTCCCATTGATTCAGTAGAAGTTCTCTCCACCTACAAGAGGGCCAAGTAGACATCAGAAACCCACCTCCGGGACAAAAAGCTTCCCTTGAGAGAAGTAGCCACACACCTTGCTTGCAGAACAGCCTCTAAGCCAGCCAAGACTTGACTTGAGAACAAGAGTTAGTGTCATCTTCAGCCCAAACTGTTTAGCCCGTCAAGGACTGGATTTGGACTGACAAGAGGTGACTCAGTACGCAGACGCGTGTGAACCCGAGTCTGTGCTCTCTCCCAAGACCACCTCTCCATTTGACAGTGGAATAGCCAAGGCACACTCATCACTTTGCTTGAGGTTCAGCCTCGAGTTCCCCCTCCTCCATTCTAGAATACACTTTAGTGCTTGACCGCCTTGCTGCCAGGGTGTTCCTGCTGTGCAGACAAGCCAACGGCCCAGTGTTCAGTCCGCCTGGAGACGAGCCACACAACATGTGATCTTGGTCTATTCCATGGTGATTAGGGGAGTTATCCTCACCCCAAGTAGGGGCCACGTCTTAAGCACTTCCGCAGAACCGTGGTGTCTGGCATCTGACCTCTGCCCTCTAACCGCAGCTCACTTGGGCTCTAGGACAACCTTGTTTCTTTGCAGTCTGTTCCATCTGGCCTCCAGGTCTACTCATTGGGTCTTCCCCTCTGCTTAGAGGGCTTCCAGGATTGGAATGCAGTGATACCTTGGGCTAAGGGAGGTCACGAGACGGGGGAGCCCACAGGAGACTGCCTATGAAGGCTTCGCATAAGAGGGTTCTATCGCCTTTGAAAGGGTTGGTCTGTCAACCCTTCTAACCCACCCCGCAACCCGATTAGGTCAGGCTTCTGAGGCTGAGACTCCTTTCTAGTGGCTGGTGCATGGTACATCCCAAATTCTGAGAGGACACGAAAGCAGGTGCACCTACTGTAGACCCACAGCGAGGTGGCAGAGGAAGGTTCAGGTGGGGGGCTGGAAGCTGAGCTCAAGAGTGCTGGATTGGACATGGTCCTGCAGGTTACACCTGCCAAAACCCAGGTGTGCATGCCCTTGTAGCCTCACTACTGGTCACTTCAGTTTCTAAGTGACACACTTCATTGTGTGGACAGCTGCCCGATCCCTCCTCCCGTTCTCAATCGATTCCATGCCAGAATTGAGTGTTGAATGCATGATTTATTTATCTCTAATGGAAATAGAGAGACTCGAGGCATCAGCAAATCAATTAACAGATGTTTCATCAGGGGCCCCCCCTCCTCTCAGGCAAAAGTAGGAAGATTAACAAGATGGGAGGGAGTGGACCTGAAGGCCTCAGGCAGTTTCTGCTGACCTGGGTCAGGATACAGCTGACAGCCCCAGCTCAGACCTGGAGCACTTCCCCAGGCAGGCCTCAGTTTCCCCTACTCATGTAGAAGAGGGGAGAGGATGAAGGTTTTGCTGAATGATCCAAGGACCCTTTCCAGCCCTTGTTTTTAGTTATTAGGGAACTTGAAGCTTTCAGGGACTCTTGCTAACAGCTGGAAGTTAGCAAAGCAATTGGAGATGACTAGCTCAAACACCTTCAGGTGTTTTGGAAAAGCCTTTAGTTTTATAGTATAAGCAACTCACACCCAGAGGCAGTTGTATCTTGCTATGATCAGCACAGCAACTTAGACTTACACCTGAAGTAAGTCTCGATCTCACTTGGTGGCAGTAACCCATGCTCAACTGGAGCGTGGGGTGTAGAAGTGAGTCAGCCTGCAAAGCTATTGACATCTCTACCTGTAACTGGCTTGGTTTTGTACCTCAGTCACTTGTGCCCGACTTGCTTCAGCAAGCTGAACTGTATGTTTGACTATGCACCTAGTGGTCCACTTGGACTTGAGTTGTGAGGTCTGTTCACGGAGCTCTTCAAGAGCTTAGGAGGTCGGGTTTGAGCTTCGCTTTTCAGCCCTGTTAATGACTTTGCCCCTTTCCCGTGGGTCACTGTGCTGTCTGAAGCCTTGTGTTACCTGCAGAACCTTATGTACTTGGTTACTCTTGCCTCCTAGAAGCAGGAAGAGTCACTTGATCTGACTTGTACCAAGCAGTTATGTAGCTACTGTCAGTGGCTCAGCCCCAGTAGCATTAAGTGTTCTGCAGTTTGTTGCTTGTGTCCTACACCCCCAGGCTTCCCTATCTCAGTTGCTACCACCACCTGCTCATCCCAGACCTCGATTTATAGCATCTGCACCTTGTTCAATTCATGCCTAGTGTTTTACCTTCTGCAAGTTCTGTTACCTCTTCTGAGGAACCCATTTGTCTCATCATCCTCATTGCTGATTCAAGTCCCACCTCTCACACCTGGATAACTGGAATAGCTTCCTGACATCCCAGCTTCTCACTTCCCTGTAATCCACTTTGAGACCTGCCAGTGATTGCATCAGAGCACAACGCCACCTTTGTGATAAGGCTCAAGTTCTTTGCCACTGGCAGAGTCCTTCAGAACTTATCCCACCTCTGCCTCATCGTCCGACTGCACACTGCCCCCCCATGTATGCGTCGCACACCTGTTATGCTAGCCTTTTGACTGTCCCAAGCTCATTCCTGCCCCAGGACCCTTGCACCAGCTGTTCCTTCTACTTTGGATGCTCCAAGGTCTTTGCAGACTCCATTTGTTTAGGCATCTGCTGTTACTTCTCAGGTCTTCCCTGACCAGATCTGGAGTTACAGTGAACCCCATTACCTGATTCAGGCACAGGGGCATGAGTTGTGCGAGCTGTGTGTAGAATGGAATATTACTGCACTGAGGTATGGGATTCTCCACGTTTTAGTGTTTTACTCCAGAACTATTAGAAAGCCTCAGGCAGGCGACAGCCTTGCAGCAGTCAGGGATCCTCTGGGGAATCTCTCGAAAGAATCACTCAGACAGCATGTTTCAGGATAGCTTGGACACTTCCTGGAAGCATTTTTAGTGATGGTTAGTCTTGTACTAAAAACTAGTTACACAAATGGAGACTGGCTCCCCAAGATAATGTCAAACTCACATGGCAAGGACCAGAGTAGATCAACCCTGAATCCAAGTTCACAGAAGTGAGACTATTCCTTACTCTTGCTCCTGGCTCTGTCTGGTATGTAGCAATACTTTGCGTTTGAGCTACTTCCATCTCCCCTTTAACCCCTACTTGCCATTTTAAGTTGGCTCGAGTGAAACATGCTTCGAAGACACTTAGCCTGACTTAAGTCAGAGGAGGGCAACTGGAGGTTAGAGAGCAGCCCTGGGACAAGCCCACTGTTCTCCAGCCCAGTCTCGGTTCTAGGAGGAGCCAAGCAGTCTCTGCTATGTTCACCATCATGTCACCCATTGAAAGTCTGACTCCTGGACTTCATACTCAGTCTTCCCAGAGTTCTAGCGCCACACAAGGCAGAGAAAGGTAAGAGCCTTCAAGGGCTGTGACAGCATCAGAACCAATCAGCCCCTCTGATCCACCTATGAAGTCCTGGAGGGCAATCAAAGCCATTCAACTGCCAGGAACCCAAGATTGTAACAACTGGTACCAGGCCAGGGCAGTCAGGTAGAACAAGATGTTGGACTGAAGTTAGGCGTTATCTGGGGGAGGAAGGCAGTAGCCAGCAAGTTAGGATGTGTAGCAGTAGTCAAGCTCTCATGCGTCTCTGGGGCACAATGAATGCATCACGAGATAGTGTTGCACATATAAAGTGTCAGGCACAATACGAAGACCAAGACGTTGGTAGCTGCACTTGCCATTGTGACTAGATGTCAACAGGCACACGGAATTAGTGCCGTGGAGGTGGTTCCACTCAATTTGCCAGTTGTAGGTCACGGAACCCAGGGGAGTGGCTCCCTCAGATTCCCATGTAACAAGGACACAGAGCACCTAGTTGATTGGGTTGTCATGGGGATCTTTGGAGAGCAAACCCGATGGGGCCAGGTCAGGGTCATGTGGATCCCGAGTTAGTCCTGGAGTCTCCAAGAAAGACAGGTGAGTGCAGAGCCAGCTTAGGCTTCAGCTTCATGGAGCGTCCTGACGCAGAGGCAGGTTGGTGCCTCACACAGGCGTGACCAGGTGGAGCCGTTAGCTGGTCAGAAGGGAAGTAGTCATCCCAGAGCCACCCAGTGCAACTCTGGGCTATCCGCCCCTCTTATCTACGAGCTGCATGGGGGGAGGTAAGATGCAAGTGACAGGGAGACGAGGCCACCTGTCTGCCCTCATTCTAACTTGTGCCCATAAGCCTGGAATCTGTATCGATTCATGCTTAGAATCCCTTTAAGGGATGAAGGCAGGCTATTTCTATACATGGTCCAGAATTGGGTCAGGAGTTTGATTCTAGGGGCCACACACTCCTGGGGTACCATTTGGCTTCCTACCTGCATTTTTTTCCTCCAAGAAGCAGGAGGCTCCCCTGTAAGAAAAGCCAGTCACCCACCACAGCTTCCCCACCTCTTACCCGCTTGATCTTTCCTCTTCAACTCTGCCTTTTCAAACTCATTTAGTCCCTAGATTAGAGTTCCTGTTAGAGCCACTTAGTTGTACATCAAGCATGTTAACGTGACACAAGGGACACAAAGCCATGCCGTCTGTCAGCATGGCCTCGGCTACCAGAGCCCCAAGACCTCCTCAGTCCAGTCAGCTGTGGCCGGGGCCACCAGCTACACCGGTGCAGCCCACTCCTTCAGGTAGGGAAGAGTAGTTCTGCCCAAGTGAAAGCTGGAGCCCTGGAAAGCATCGAGTCTAACTTGGGAAGTCATAGGTAGGTCACTGTGACTGCAGACCTTCAAGGTGAGTGAAGGATGAGGTTTGGACCTGCCTATCCTAGTGATGGCAGGGACAAAGGTGACAGGCATCAGAACCCTTGGTCTCGCCTTCTCCCTCCATACGGGTCAGTGACCACCATTCTTGGGCCTAAGGCTTAACATCCTCAGGGCTGCTACCTGAGAAGCCTGGTACCAGCTTAGGGTCAGCCTTAGGGTGCAGTCTGCCCCTGCTGACAGGTAAGCCCTTTCTCCCAAGAGGCTCAGTCTAGTGGGGGAGGATAGATTATATTAGAGCCAAGTGAGTGCATAGACACGTGATGCTAGAGGCTCGCCCTCAGCCCTTCCCATTCCAGATGCAGCTGAGACGGGCAGTGCCAGGCAAGGATGGCGTCTTCACTTACGTAGACTTGTTTCCACCCCAGGGTGCATCTCGCTAGATGCACATGCGAGACCCCAGTGTCGAGTTTGCGACCCAGTTCAACCCTCAGACAGGATGAGGCAATGGCTCCCTTTCCCATATCCTGGGCAAACAATTCTATAACAGGTTTGCCTTCCTCCCAGGTGGCCCCAGTGGATAAGACATCCAGTTGCTTGCAGAGCCAGCTTCAGTACTTTTGTTTCACTTTTCTTATTCTTGCCTTGAGGGGCACTTTCTCTCATGCCTCTCGAGATCATCTCCTTGACAAGCTACCTGCTGCCCCAGGACCGCATCTCAGGATTTTCCTTTCAGGTGAGCCCAAGTTAGAACATGGATCAGTAGGGAATATACAATGCAGAGATAACAGGCCTTAGGGAAGCCAGAATCCTAGTCCAGGGAAAGTAGGATTTTGCATTGTAGGAACCCTTCTCAGAGCCTGGGAGGTTACACCCTGGGTTGGGTATGTAGTACCCAAGGGCACTTACAGTGAAAGACACCACATGTCTTTTAGTAGGCTGTTCTCCCATAGGGAGGAGCTTGAACTCATAGGGCAGAGTTGAGCAGAGAAGATTAGAGTGATCAAGAGGTCACATATGCCATGCCAACTAGTTCTAGAGTACATTAGTAAAAACTCAAGACTTGGCCCATAGACTCAATCTTGGAATTACAAGACATCTCTAGGTGATCCTATTTCTTATGCCTAGAGTCATGTCATTTAGGAGGAGCCCACTTCCACGAGAACAGGAGCATGGGTTAGAACCATGGCCACTTCCCTCTGCCTCAGCTTTGGCTTTTGTAAGGGCTGCGACGTCCTTAGACTCATTTCTGCAGTAGGAAATGTCAGGTCTTCCTCTGCCATGAGGACTTTGGCAGAAGCCTGTGCTTTGTGCCCACTATTCACATCACTGCCTCCCAGCCCTTGTGGGGGAGGCATGCCTTCCCACCAACCCAGACTCCGTCAGGACTTACAAGGCAAACACAGCCTCATTTACCCATTAAGGCCCGAGCCAAGGGCTTGACCACACTAGCCACGCCCCTTCTTGCATCTCATGTTTTGGTACTGCCACATAGATAATCCTAAGCCCCCTTTTAAGGGCCACAGTTGGAAGTTTAGGGCGTCACTCAGAGGTGATCAGGCAAGATGTGGTAGGTGCCCACTAGAAATACCCCACAGCTGAGAGCTATGAGCAGAGTGAGCACCTAGCCATGTGGATTAGTCCTGTACGTGTGATAAGGCAGTCAGCAATGTCTGACATCACACACGTGTGCTCATGACATCCATACAAGTCACCACTGCTTTTGCAGAGGCTCAATCCAGAGGACATGACTCAGTGTTACCGCCATGGGAATGGGCAGAGAGGCAGAAGCTCAGGAGAGAAGCTAAGAGGTGCCCAGTAAGTGGCATTAGTTCTACTTGCATTATCTTAAGCCAAGGCATCAATACATTTCATATGATCATCTCACTTGAGCACAAACAACTTTCCTAGCGGCAGGTAGTGCCTTTTTTTTCTTTTTGAAACAGAGTCTCACTGTGTTGCCTGGTCTAGAGTGCCGTGGCGTCATCCTAGCTCACAGCAACCTCAAACTCCTGGGCTCAAGCGATCCTACTGCCTCAGTCTCCCGAGTAGCTGGGACTACAGGCATGCGCCACCATGCCCAGCTAATTTTTTCTATGTATTTGTAGTTGTCTGATTAATTTCTTTCTATTTTTAGTAGAGACGGGGTCTCGCTCTTGCTCAGGCTGTTCTCGAACTCCTGAGCTCAAACAATCCGCCCGCCTCGGCCTCCCAAAGTGCTAGGCTTACAGGCGTGAGCCACCGCGCCCGGCCAGCTAGTGCCTTTTGAGTACAGGGTAAGTCTAACACTTGTTAGTCAAACAGGAAGACTCACTAGGCTAGAGCCAAGACTGCTCCCAGGTGCTTGGACTTAGCTAGCTGTAGCAATGAGGACTTAAGGATACCACACAGAATAGGTACACTGGTCCCTCCCTGTTCCCAAAATAGCCCTTTTCCTCATCTAAAAAGTGAGGCTTTGCACAAGCTGTCACCATCTCGCCGTGGTTTTAAGAGGCTCTCGTGGAAAACGTGTTAGCTCTGTGCAAATATCTGAGCCACGAGACACCCCCCACCGTTCTTTCCATCTGTTAAGGATCTGAGTTCAGAAGAAACAGCCGAGTTCAGCAGCAAGAGAAAGCATCCATGGCGATGCTTGGGGCACGGCCAACGTCCTCCGCCAGCAGCTGTTACCAAGAGGTTTGCTCTGCTTGCACGGGCCTGGAAGGGGGTGAAATAGCACCTTCCAATTTGAGGCTCAAGCCCTTCAGGAATTAGTTTTCACTGAGCTCACCTTTTGGGGGAACTTATTTAACTATAGGCCTTCTAACACAGATGTGACCAGGTGAACAATGGAGACTTACACTAAGTCCATAACCAGGTACTACACCCCCATGTTGCAATGGGGGAGCGTCAACACGAGAAGTCAGGCAACTTGTCCAGGGTCCACAGAGCTGAGACTCCAGCTCAGGCAACCTGGCCTTTGAGGCTGGGCACTCAGCCCCGAACCCAACTGATAATTCAGCGAGCTTTCAGCTATGCTTAAGAGCTCTCCTTGCTGCCACTTCTTAGCACTGATTGGCTTTAATTGCTGCAGTAACTTGGAAGAAGTAGATACCTCTCAGACTAGAGCATTATAGGGTTACTGCTACCACTAAAGCCTCTTTCCCCCATCAATAGAGGGGCCCAGAGAAGCTTCCGACCTAGTCTGGGGTCTGCTCACAGCTAGGACTTCAGTTGCTGTTAGCGTTCTTAGCCATCTCCCCCCACCCTTCGTTAAGTGGGCCTGAGAGCCCAGAGCCCTTGCAGAGTTACGTAGCAGACAGCAGAGTCCTGCCCCGTAGGAACAGGAAGAGCCCCACTCCGTGAGGAGGGTTAGAAGAACAGGGGGCTTCTAGGGTCACCGCACGTCCTCTGCCGGGCAGTCCAGCTAACAGAGGACCTGTGCTTGCATTCCCAGCCCCCATCAGCTCACAGGTACGTGAAAAGGCATAGATAGGGTCCTCATCGTGGGTTGAGACCTTGAGAGCTCAGAGGCAGAGAAACAGTTTCTTGAAAGCTTCAGAGAGCAAGAACAGGCTTTCACTAGTTGAGCAGGCTCCGGACAGACAGCTCAACTCTTTTCCTTCCCCCCGCTTTAACCCTCCACTGATAGGAATGCCAGAGCCCAGCAAAGCAAGAAAGTGAAGAAAGACAGGTTTCCCTCTTGACTCTAAGCCTCCCAGACTCGTACTTCAAGCAATCCTTCCCACCCCTAGTTCAAAACAACTTCAGTATCTCTGTTTTCCTTCCCCAACTCAGAAAAACTTGAGATTGCCTCTGAATCTACTCAAACGCGAGAACATCTCAACAGGTAGAAAGAAAGCATAGCAAGCATTTCCCGATGTAAAGCAATCGTAGCTTAGAACATAGAAAGAAAGCTCTTCGTGGAGCAGGCTCAAGAGCAAAGACTAGAGCGGCGGCTGGAGACGGTCCTTTTAACGCTCCCCTTGGTGCGTGCGTCACTGCCCATTGGCTGGCTGCGTCCCTCCCTAATGCCGCTCTCCTGGGCTTGACGAGCAGCTCACCTGCTGCTTATAAATAACGTGACCATAAGCTTTCAGTTCATGCCCGCTACTTTGGTATAATTACTGACAATGCTGCCTTCTACTCCCAAATGTATCTTGTTTTGACAACAAGTGATCCTGTTTATTAAAGGAAGGTGTGTGTCCTCCTATACCCATCCTGAGCCTTGCAGAAAAACTCTCCCACCAGGAGGTCCACATTAAAGACAAAACCATGTGCAAGTGGCAGAAGGTGGTATTATGAGACCATTGTTGGGATTTCTCCAGCTCCTGTGAACAAGTCGCGGCTGTGGGCTCCATTTCCCAAAGCCCACCTAGACCCTGCCTAACATAACTAGCCCCCGGTTTACACCCCTGGCCTCTTTCTTGCCACCCTCTAGGTGCCTGGATGCTAATAATTTTTTTAAACTTAGGATGCTTTCTTGATAACTAGATGTGGGGTTTTCACCCATGGTTTTGTTTCAATCCTTATTAGACTGTTTGTACTTTAATCTGCACTGCCCTGAGTCAAATCCCAGCTCTGCCACCGGACTAGCTGTGAACTCTGGTTCAGTTAATTTGCCTTTCTTTGCCTCAGTTTCCCAATCTGAAAATAGGGTACTCCTCATAAACTAGGGATGTTATGAGGATTAAACGAGTTAATATTTGTAAGTCTTTAGAGCAGTGCATGGAATATAATAAGTGCTATAAAAGGTCTGTTAATTACAAATAACAGGATAGGGGAAAGAAACAGAACTGATATTTAAGTTCCTTCCGTGAGGCGGCTGATGAGCTTTAATTCACTTGGGGCATACCTCGTGCAGGAATTACTACTATCCACATTCCCACTTCACAGAAAATAAAAATTTAGAGGGTGAGGCACGTGCACAAGATCACTCAACAAGAAAGTGGCAGGTTTGGCTTTGAATTTGGGTCTAGTGGGTTCCAAATCCCATACTCTTTCTCCTGCACCACTGAGCATAAGTTCTATTTAAGTCAAACTTAAGACTCCCAAGCTCCAAGGCCACCTCCTAGTTCCGGCACAGAGGAATTTGCTGAGGTCTGAGTTTCCACTATTTATAGCTTTCCTGATTGTGTGCACTTTGATCAGGTCGCCTCTTTGGACATCCTATTTCTAGACTGACAGGGAACGTGATTTAGGTGATGAGCATCTTATGTATGCCCTTCTTGAGGGTTGCTCCGGATACTTTTTGGAAGTATGTGGGGCAGAAAACCATAAAGGAGGAATCATTCCGTTGCTCTTGTTGCTAAAAATAATTAAATTTAACCAGTCTTAGGGAAATACAAAGTTTAGCAGGATACATGGTAATTATTAACAACGGAGCTGCCACAAGGTCAGCACTGTGGAGGCAGAGGTTTTGGGATTTTCGTCTGTTTCCTTCATGGTTGCGTCTCTAGTGCCCAGAACAGTGCCTGGCACGTAGTAGGTGCTCAGTAAGTACGTTGCCTCAGTAAATGAAAATGAGTGTATGATTGCATGAATGAGCAGAGAATGAAGGAAACAGTGTCACAGAAGAGATAAGAAGATAAGCTTTGGCACCAGGTAGATTTGGATTCAAACTCTAGCTCTATACTGGATGATCCATGACCAGGAGAGCCCCCAGTCTGGGTAAGACAGGACAGTTGATCACCCTCTCCCTTAATCACTGATGCACACACAGCCTTGTGCAAGTTCCTCGACTTCTCTGAGCCTCAGTTCCCTCAGCTGTCAATGGGAATAACAATATTATGTACCTCATAAGGTTATTGCGAGAATTGAATGAGATAATGTGCATTGACTACTTCACAGTGCTTAGCACAGAGTAGGTACAATTGGTAGCTATTACTATTATCATTACTTCTATTGACTTTCTAGGTCTTGAAAATGTGCCCACTTCCTAATAGTTGCTGCTGACTCTGCTTAAATTAAGATCCTTTATTTCATGGTGGGGGGCGGGGGAGGTGAGCCACAAACATCAGGAATAATGTCTCTTGGACATCTCCCTCCCCCGCAAGAGAAGTGGTCTCACCCACTTCCCCTTAGGCAGCTTTTTTAGCAATCATATCTGGCTGTTGCGTGCTGATTTCCAACAGATGTTCCTCTAATGAACCACAGTGTAATCTCAGGGCCTTAATATAGTGCTGGGGTGTGATAAGTTCGAAATGGCTGTCATCGTTGCCCGCGAGGATGGTCTGCTCATTGTTTGGGACCGTCTTCCTCTGATAGTTATGTGAAGGGGAATTTATTTTCTTCCATCACCTCTTTGCCCCATACACCCGCCCCACACCCTGGGCCCCAGTCCTTGTTCATATTAAAAGTCAGCCTAGGAACCTTCTAGAAAGTACTCAGTGTACGATTAGAGGGGGATGACAGAGGGAGGAAATTGGGAGAGAGTAGTGGTTCAACCGAAGCCTGAAATCAATATTTTCCCGGCTGCAAACATGCAGATTCTCTGACTCTCGGGAGAGGGCCAGGCTCCTGGGGGACCCGAGACAGATGTTCCCTAAGCAGGTGATATCGGGCGCCTGGGACAGGAAGGAGCTGGTGCAGCACAGCTTGAGGCTCAGCAGGGCATCCATTTACAATGCTCTGGGGGCGTAGAAGAGGAGCCAGACACCTTCGGGACTAGCAGAGAGAAGCCAGGGATGGGAGATGTTTCTAGCCCCTGTCTGGTCATGTCTTGTTCATCTGGATGATCTCGGAGTCCCAGTTGGGGCACAGGATGAGTGGAGGATCTCACCCTTTGAGCAGCAAGCCTTACTGAAGGTTTTCTATGTGCCCAGTATTGTGCCAGACACTGGGCACATCAAGTTCAGTAAAACACAGATCCTGTCATGAGGACATAACAACAAACAGCTCATTGAGAGACGGCCAGCACCTCCACCCTCTGGCTGGGTCTGTTTCTTATTTGGGATTTCATCAACCAACAAAAAGAGGCTAGAGGCTATTTCTCATAATACATGATTTTTGCCTTGAATGATAATGTTAATAACATCAATAAATAGCAACAAACATTCCTGAGTTCTTGCTAAGACACAGGCACGGGGCTAAGTGTTTCCTGTACCTTTTTCCATTTAATTTTCATATTAACATGATAATAATTCATCCCCATTTTGTAGGTAACTAAGGCTTAGACAAGTTAAATCATTTGACCAAAGTCATATAAGCCAATGAGTGGCCAAAGCAGTATTTGAACCTGGAGCCATCTGGCTCTAAAACCTAATTTTAACCACTCCACTAAAGTATATATTTAAAGCCTGGCTACTCAGAATTTCCAGTTGTTAGTCTACTAGAAAAAAAAATAAATTTATCTCCTTATAATACACTTAAAGAACATTTAGCTTCATGCTTAATAAAAGAATGGGGCTGGGTTTTTCATTATGTAATCAGAGCAACATAAAGAATCCAAAGAATCCATCACGGAGAGATTTCTCATTTTACAGGAATTAACCTGTGATCCATGCTCCTTCTCCCTACAGTAAGCTCTGCAATACCCTCATATTCGCTTGGGGGAAATTTAATCCATATAGAATTCACACCACACAGCAACCACCCCTACAGAAAAGACCTCGAAATTATTCCTGTATGGAAATATCATTGCTATCCACAATATTCGAGGAAGGTGGGAGAAAAGTTAAAAACCAAATGCAGCGGTAAGAAAGGAGAGCATAAATAATCCTCTCCCTGCATCGTCAATGAATTAGACTAGCGGTCGGCAATCTTTTTCTGCAAAGGGCCAGGCTGATACTGTTTTAGGCTTGGTGGGCCGTACAGTCTCCGTTGTGACTTCTCAACTCTGCTGCTGTAGTGAGGAAGCAGCTGTAGACATTATGTAAACAAATGTATGCGGCTGTGTTACAATAAAACTTTATTTACAAAAACAGGTGGTGAGCACTGAATTAGTTGGTAACATACAACTGGGAAGATTTAAATTCAGTGACATTACCCTACAATATATAAATTTTTTTCCCAAACTGAAGTATAATATCAAAATAAATAGTTCTCATAAATAGCATTAATTGAAAGCTTTTAAAGGTCATGTTCCCTCTGTGTGTTATCTCATTGAATGCTGTCTCCAGTTTTATGATCTAATGACTGTCATCGTCACTTCCAGCTCTAGAACGGTGACTCCACATAAAAGGGGCTCACCCACTCCCGGCTGAATGAATAAATGTCCATTTTAAGGATGACGAAATAGAGGCTCAGAATGTTTAGTCATTTGCCCCAAGTAATTGAGCACATAATAAGTACTAAACAAAGGTTAGCCCCAAGATCGAACCAGAGTTTGAAGCTACACAATCTGACTCCAGAACTTACCCATCACTTTAATGCAGTGAGCTGAGCCCTGCTCCTCTCTGGTATTGCCTGAGTCACTAACTCCAAGCCTTTGGTTTACCAATCCTACTTCTGGAAGGATCCCCTTTTTCTTCATTGCAAACCCATAACATTAGCTTTCCCAATCTGTCCTTATTCCCTCTTGCTCCATGAATCTCTGTAGTATCTAAAGAGTCGAGTCACCCCTGGACCTTGAGAACCCCCACCCTTGGGTATTCTAGGAAAGTTTCCAATGGGAGATGAGAAAGAGGGGGAATTTGAAGGGCTGAATGGGCTGGAAGGACAGGGTTCAGGGTTAGAGGAGGTGGTGCCAGGCAGGAGCCAATCTATCCAACTCTGGATCTGCCAAACCTGGGGTCAAATCCCAGCTCCATCACCTCCTAGCTGTGGGACCTTGGACATATTGTTTAGTCTCTCCAGGCCTTGGTTTCCTTATCTGTAAGATGGGACAATCATGGTACCTCCCACTCAGATAGAATGGAAGGAGAAAATCCTAATGTGGAGATTAGTACGGTGGTTGGCACATAGCAAGGGCTCAATAAACATCTTGTGTCACCTGGTTGTGAAGCCACACAGTGTGTCACAGGAAAGCACGTAGACCTCTGGCTCAGACGTGGGGTTTGTGCTGGGGATAGTGGGGCAGTAAGTTAAGGGTTAAGGTGAGGTTTACCTACAGACGGCCTTCAAGCAGTGGTTCTCAGACACTCAAGCCTATCAGGATCACCCAGGTGCTTATTAAAATGCAGATTCCTGGGCCCTCCCAAATGTTCTGTTTGGTAAATCTGAGTTGGGGCCCCAGAATCTGCATTTTCAACCAGTGTCCTAGTGATTCTGATGCATGGGTAAGTCTAATATGTCCATAGAATGCAATATGCACCTTAAGCTGGGACATCTGGATTTGCCCATGTCAAGGGGGTGGGGACACTGAAGAGCTGTCATCAGGGAATAACAGGATACACATCATTTTAGGATGATGAGTCTGGCAGAGGTGTGAAGACGGATTAGAGAGGAGAGAGGATAATTAAGAGGCTCTTATAATAGTCCAGGCATGAATCACCAGCTTTAACATCTCCCTGTTAGGTGTCTCAGCTGTTGCGAGACAGTCTCTGGGCACCAGTCTGGGGACCTGATGCCACAGGGACAGACGAGGGACCACAAGTCTCTTTCACAATGCCTCCTCCACATTCTTGAGCGGTTTTGATAGACATTAATCCTGACAATGGTGGCCATTTATTAAGCATTCTCTGTGTGTCTGGTCCCAAACACTTCGTGCACATCATCTTGTTTAATCCTCTGAGCAGCCCCCGTAAAATAGGTTTCATTATCCTTCCAAGAGGCTCAAAGAGGGGAGGTCACGTGCCCAAAATCACACAAACAAGAAGATAGAGCTGGGAGTTGAGCCTAGTGCTGTCTGAACTCAAAGACCGCGAGCCTTACGACCTTCCCAAGGATGTTCACCAATTCAGAGCTTGCTCATGCCCTAGAGCAAATGCTCTGATCACCCCTGAGTGTTTCATTAATCTCTCCTCTCACTCGCATGAGAGGTGAGTGTTCCTGGGTGGCAGCGGGTACCCCTCCACACAGGGACTCGGGGATCCAGGCTTTTTCCATTTTGTTGCTCTGTTTTCCTTTTAGGTCTCTTTGTTTAATTCAAAGAACTGGCAGAAGAGAACTAAAGAGGGTAGAGGGGCTGCACTTGCTTGTTAAAAGTCTTGGCTGACGATTTGCACTCACATCCCATTGTCTAGAAATTGGTCACGTGACACATGCATGCAAGGGAGCCTGGGAAATGTAGCCCAGAAGGAGAGCTACAGAAAAAGGAAGAAATATATATTTGGTGAATGGATAGGAATCTCTGTCACTTAGCAGAAGGGAGTGCTAAGAAATAATTGCTAATTATTTATTATTGTTGTTGTTGTTATTATTCAGCACTGAACTACAAAGCGGTACAGTAGAATGGCAAAGAATTGTATCTAGTTTCAAATCCTGTCCTCACTAGTGGTTAGTTTGGTGTTCCTGGGTTAACTCTTAACCTCTAGAAGCTTCGGTTTCCTTATAAAATGAAAATAAAAACACCAACCTGGGAATGCTGTTGTCAAAATCCACTGTGCATGATGCCGAGTGCCTTATTAAATAAATCCTCAAGAGGAAGCAACAGCAGGCCTGCCAGGTGCCATCCAGGCTTTGCACAACTCGAACCCACACAACTACTCACAAGATGGGCGTTATTCCCCTTGACTGACAGGTGTGGAAAATCCAAATTTGTATCCGAAAAAGTTTCCAAGCTTATCCTGAATCTGCCAACCTCTCTCTACCACCATTGCTACCACTCTTGTCTAGGTGAGACCATCTCTCACCTGGACGGTTGCAACAGCCTCCCAGCCATACTCTCTGCTCCCCACTCACCCCTATAGTCTGTTCAGCATATCAGGTCAAGCGTTATCTTTTTAAGACTCAAATCAGATCATGACCACACCCCTCCAGATGAAAACTTTCCAGTCATACTACTTACCAGGTGTGTGATTCCAGGCATGTTACCTGACCTCTCTGAGCCTCAGTTTTCCCATGTGTAAGATGGAGACCATAATTGTACTTACCTTGGAGAGTCACCAACTTTAAATGAGATAATCCAGGGAAGGTATTTGGCATGTTGTGCAGCACATGGAAAGCACCATATACGTGCTAACTATTTGATAACCAGTGTCTCCTTGGGATTGGGATTTGGACCCCAGTCTATCTGACAGAAAGGCTGGGAAAACATCCTGCTTGGTGACAGCTCGAAGTCTTTCCATATCAGACGCCCCTGATATGATGTGATGACAAGGACATGTCGCTTCTATGGTGTTCTTCTCAAAACACATCAGCCCAGTCTCATCATGAGAAAACCATGAGACCAACTTCATTGGAAGGACATTCTGCAAAACACCTGCCCAATACTCTTCCAAACTCTTGAGGTCGTGGAATAACAAGGAAAGACTGAGAAACCATCACAGATTGGAGAGATAAGGAAACAGGATGACTCAGTGCAGTGTTGGAACCTGGACTGAATCCTGGAACAGAAAAGGAGATACTAGTTAAAAAAAAATATATATATATATATATATATATACACATATATATATAGGTGAAAGCTGAATCGAGTCTGAGTTCAGTTTAACAGCAGCATGCCAATGTGGGATTCTTAGATTTGACAAACATAAGCTGTAAGATTATCAACTTACATGAGATGATAACATTAGGGGAGACTGGGAACTCTCTGCGTCATCTTTGCAACTTTCCCATAAGTCTAAAATTATCTCAAAATAAAAAGTTGATTTTAAGAAATTGTTTCCGAAGAGATTCTGCTGGTATTCTCAGATTCATCGAGTGTTTATTTGTCATAAATTTATGTGAGCAGCAGTGAGGAGAGGGGATGAGGCCACAAGGTTGTGTCTCTCATAAATGCAAAAACCATAATTTTATATGTTTTTAATTCTAAGGTCCAATGAAAGGAGCCAGGAACACATCAGCCTCCACTGCAGGGAGACTCATTCATTCACTCACACTGCGGGGAGCAGAGAAGCAACGGTCCGCCCACACTGGGGACTTGTATTTCCTCCTGACTTGAGCCAAAGCCTGTCACCTGTTTGCTGTCAGCCAGGCCATCCTGAGGCTCCTGCCTCACTTGCAGAGGAACACACATATCTGGGGCCCTGTCGCCCTGCATCTTCACAGCTCACGAGAGAAAGAAAGGCATCGCCAGCTTTATGCCTGCTGAGATTCAGAGGTCACTTGGTGAGAGCAATTTTGCTGTGGCTTGGAGAGCTGTGAGCGCTCTGCTTCTCTTGCATAACAACTACCACACTGCGACTGTAATTACGTCTTTGTTGTGGGCTGCGGGAAAGATGCTCAGTATGAGTGTGTAGATCTCAAAAGGTGTGTCTTTGGACCATCCTTACTCCTGCCTTTTTCTTACTCTTACTTCCAATTCATCATCTTCTCTTCACTTACTGTTTTACATTATCTCATTGTGTCACATGTGGAACCCTAAAATCCACGGACTCGTACATCCTTCCCTAGTGCTTGAACCAATTTCCTCCCCCTACTGGCCATTTGGAAATACTTATCAAAATTACACATTTATATATTCTTGGACCTAACAGTTGTGCCATCAGAAATTTATCCTGTAGATTTGCTTGCACACATTATGACATGATGTGTGTCAAGGATTGGAAATAACCCACATGTTCATTAATGGGTGGCAGGTACACCCATAAATGGAATACTACGGTGCCATAAAAAAGAAGTAGGAAGTTCTTTAGGTACTGACATGGAAAGATATCCAAGATAATTTAAGTGGGAAAAGCAGCATGCAGAAGAATGTGTAAAATTAACTAGTTTCATGTAAAAGGAAGGGTAATGAGAACATATATGCATATTTACTTGCGTGTGCCTAAGGAAACTTTGAAAGAATATATAAGAAACTATGAAAAAGGAGACTCATGGGGGAGGAAGGTGGGATTTGGGCAGATGAGAGACAAGAATGTGAGCAAATTTTTTACTCTGTATTTTCTGGGATGGGAACAATATGATTAACCAAAAAAAAATTAAAAACCTAAATAAAGATGCAAGAGAGAGGGAGGGAAGGAAAGCGGAAAGAGAAGGAGAGGTAGAGAGAGAGAATTCAAACCTTGATCCTCACTAGTCAGGTAATCCTGGACATGTTGCTTATTTATTTATTTTTGCAAAGACTACAAAAATAGAATTACAAGAAAATGTATACCTCCTAAAATATTTTTGGAACAGAGTGAGAGTGGGGAGAAAGAAATGGAGAGAGAGAGTATGAGAAGAAGAGAGAGAATCTTCGGGATGGTTTTAAATAAAATTAGAATCGTAAGGCCACGGAAATCTAAATCTGGTTTTATTTTTAATTGGGAAAAAAACCCAATTCTGATTGATGTACCAAATCACAGTAGCAGCTGCTGTTTTAGTGACATGGGCTGGACTTTCTAATTAATTCTACCTCCCTTTTACAGATTTGTTGTGTGACTTTGGGAAAATAGTTTCTACCCCTGCTTAACAACAGTCCCCTATCCATGAGATGGGAAGAAAATTTTCCAAAAAAAAATGTTTTATTCTAGGCAGGAATTTTTATAGTGCTCTGGTGATAATTCCAGTCACTTCACACTACAGCATAAGCACTTGGTTGCTTTATTCCTTTGAAACCCAGTAGATCTCTTTAGAGGTACAGAAAAGCATAAAGGCAAAAGGTCAAAATCAAATATAATCAACTCTTTAATGAAGACAGCTTTTAACAGTGTGGGGTATAGAACTCCATAATCTTCCCATGTGATCATACTTTTTAAAAGAATTATAATCCAATTCTATTTTAAAACTTGCCTTTTTTATTTAGTAATATGTTCTTTACTAATATGTTATTAAAATGTGTTAGTCATTAATTATTCTTCTATATTTTTAAATGACGGATTTATCTTCATCTAATGAAGTATCCATGACTTCTTAGCCAATCCCTTACATTAGACATTAGTTGTCTTTAGTTTGTAGCCTTATAAATAATGCTGTCATGAACATCTTACACAGGCAAACCGTGCAAATGTCTTGGTCATTATATGACAATTTTATGGCTCTTGCTGTATGATAGGGTCAATCACAACATCCAGAAAGTTTATACCAATTTAATTGGAACCATTAGGGACAAACTTGGTCTGTTTTGGTTCACCAGTGAGCAGAGATTTCATTTTCTCTAATTGGAAAAGATTTGGCTAGGACCATAACCTAACTGATGGTCACTAACAAACTCTTTGATCTTTCCCAGGAAATGTCAAAACAAGTTTGTCCTCTTGCCTCTGAAGGCATTTGGAATTCAATTGTCCAAAGAGCTACTCTCTCTGTCCAGCCCTCACTGACCTTACAGACATTAAAGACTGTCCTGGGATGCCTTTGGAGCCAGGGAGCCTAATATCTGATCCTGGTAGTGGTATATAAACCGCACCTGCCCATGCAGCCTGTAGCAGCCAGTGGTCCAATGCACCTGAAATCACAATACATTCAAATTAAGCCTTACTGAATGAGGAATGCCATACTTATTAGATGTATCAACATTTTTAAAAATTACACATGTAATATGTCTTCAGTTGTGTTCCCTAGAGGTGGGTTCTGAGACGGAGGTGTTTGTTCAAAGGAGTTATTGAGGGAGAGCTTTCCAGAGAAAATTCAGTGAAGAGAAGAAAGCAGGACAGGGTGAGTTCTGAGACCAAAGGGAGCTGTAGTCAACCGAAGTCTAAGCTTGATCCCTCCACAGGCTCGAGAACACTGTCTCCCTGCCCGCTCAAGGCAAGGACACTGGCCTTTTGTACCCTGCATTGGTCAGTCATTCAAAGCTGCCTTCCCCCAGGGTGCAGGGTGCATAGTTGGCAGGAGGGCAATTCATTAGGGAAAAGTATATTTGTGAGCCGTTAGCAGCCAACACTCCCAGCAGCTGGGGAGTGCACGCGCCCTCCCAGTAAAGGGCTCTGTACCAGGCACCCGGAGCACCTGCTGCATTACACACAAACTAAGTATCCTCGTGAAACACATCGGCCTTTCAGGTATGTCTGGAGCCCCCCTTAACCATTTGATGTCCTTGCCGTGGAAGTCACGTGGCATTACTCCTGCCGTAGTCATAGCCTGCCCAGACTGAAGGATGGAGGACCTAGAACCCCTCTTCTTGATGGGAAGAATAATTTCATTTCTTTTATGAACGGGTCTGTGTGTGAGAGAGAGAGACAGAGAGACAGAGAGAGAACTTGTCCTCAATTGGGATTTTTTTCTCTGTGCCCATCCAACTAACGTAGATATGTGCCTACAGGGTGGATTTGCACTTGTTTTTTTGTTTGTTTTTGTTTTTATTTGTTTGTGTGTTTGCTTTTGCTTAATGCCCCAGAAGTCTGCATGACATGAGTGTGTACATTTGGACTGAATTCCTATTAATACATATGGTGCAAACTAAGGTTTTGATTACTCACAGGATTTTTGTTTTTATTACACACGGAGTCCCAGGCAGATAACAAGCTTTCTTGCTGTTTCCTGGTAGGCTTAGTTGTTTATGGAGAAGATAGCTCCCTTGAAGTTCTCGGCTTCTATATAGCAAGTCATTTAACTTCTAGCTCTTGATCTTATAAGGTCCCAAGGCTATGTCTTCTGTTCCCATGTGGACATTAAAATCCCAGATTCAGGCCATTCTGGCCTGTATAAAAGTCCGACATCTTCCTTGGGCCACTGTGGCATCAGCTTCCATGACTATTGCTATTGCTTTAAGTGCTGTCATCATTTCTTTTTTTTTTCTTTCAGTCTTTCTTTTTTTGTTTTATTTCAGCATATTATGGGGGTACAGATGTTTAGGTTACGTATGTTGCCCTTGCCCCCCCTCCCCCCTAAGTCCGAGTTTCAAATATGTCCATCCTTCGGGTGATGCACATTGCACTCTTTGTGTATACATATACCCTTCCCGTCCTCCCTCCTCTTCCCTCCCCCTCCCCCTCCCCCTGCCCAATATCCAATAGATGTTATTCTTATATGTGCACTTATGTGTTGATCAGTTAATACCAATTTGATGGTGAGTACATGTGGTGCTTGTCTTTCCATTCTTGGGATACCTCACTTAGTAGAATGCGTTCCAACTCTATCCAGGAGTATACAAGAGGTGCTATATCACCATTGTTTCTTAAAGCTGAATAGTACTCCATGGTATACATATACCACATTTTATTAATCCACTCATGTATTGATGGACACTTGGGTTGTTTCCACATCTTTGCAATTGTGAATTGTGCTGCTATAAACATTCGGGTGCAGGTGTCTTTCTTATACAGTATCATTGCCCACTGTCATCATTTCTGATACCCGGGAAGGGCTGGCCTCATGAGGGGACCCCCCCCATTGTTTGTCTTAATGTCTTGCTGTCACCCTCTTGACATTCTGAATAATTTTCTCTTTGAACTTGTGTTTTTGAAGTTCAGTCCAATGGGACAATGGAGCATGTGCGTGAGCAGAGGAGATGCAGGCACTACGCACGTCTGCTCCTCCTCCATGCCCCATTTTCACATAGAATCCATGATGCCCCATGAGCAGAGTTCTGGTGGACCTACCATGATGCATGGGAGTTCAGCGAGACTCAAAGCGACGATGAGGTAAGTATATCATGTCTATGATTGGGTAAAGGAACGCAGTGACGACCCCAAAAGGTCATACTTCGCATTGGAATCAGAAGTTGCAAAAATGCAGGACAAAGGCAATGGCACGGACACCCAGGGGACTCTGTGATATCCTTTGCTATTCAATCTATTTCCCTATATTAAAGGGAAAGATAGAGAAATCCATAGTCTCTCTTCCTTTCCACTTCTCCTTACTCATCAGTAAGCTGAAGGTAGAGAGGGCTGGTAGAACGTATGAATATCAGGAGGTGAGGCAGGAACCACTGAGTTAGTTTTGTGCCGTGCTTCAACTCCTCTGATTTCTGACAAGGTACGCACACATGCATGAGCCATGGAATACAAATCGTGCAATTTTAGGGATTCCACATAGGTGTGAAATGCTCTTATCTTTGCATTTAAAACTGACATCCCATATTTCATAAAGAAGGCAAAATTCATGCTGATGGCTTAAATTTTTTTTATCTCTTTACTTAGAATCATATTAAATAGCAAATTAAAAAACCCAACATGGTGAGACAAAGAAAGAAACCATGAAAGAAAAGAGAAACTTTATCATATCATATCTTTAACAACACTTTTTTTTTCTGCTTTTTTGAACAAGGGTCCTGCATTGTTATTTTTCACTGGGCTCAGAAAATTATATCTCCCCCTCCCGCTCCCCCTAAGTCCCTCTTGGTTGTCCAAGCTGTCAGGTTGAGGTCTGAAAATAGACCCCAGATGGAAACTAGTCAGTAGCTGAGTCTAATTCATGCCCCCAGGAAATACAAGGGTGGACCCTAGCTGTACATTTTACTTATAGAAAGAGTGGTCACCCCTTCCTGGGGCCTCCCCCCTTTCTGCCTTCCTCATTAGACCAGCCTTTTATGGTGCTAGCCCTGAACCCACAAATCCAAGGGGCTGGTTGTGAGCAGACATAGGCGAGGGATCAGGGGTTAGGAGACCCCCGGACAGCAGCTGTGACAGGAGTTTGCATGAAACTCAGTGGTAATCTGGTGCCCCAAATGGTGAGGCAATGAGCCTTCCAAATACGGGCATGGAAAGCTCTAGAAAGAACGAGGCAAAAGTCACCCAGAAAAAAATGAGGGGCAGAGTTAGACTTTGCTCAGCCTCTGCTCCTCAGCCCGGGGCTCCTTTAACAAGACCCCAGATGGTCTCCAGACATACAAGAGCAGATCTTGAGAACTGGGTCGTGCCCTAGCTCCGGGGGACCAATAACTTCTGCACCTGGAAAACTCATATGCAGCCCCAAATTAATATTTTTAATGAAGGAAGCTGGGAATAGGCTATTGGCCAGTTTCTCCTCTCCCTGCTGTCTCTTGGTTTCTCACAGTCCGTCTCCACCCACTCTTTATGTCTTGATCCTATCTCTGGAGTCCTGATTCTGAACATCCTAGGACTTAGCCAGGTACTTGTCCCTTGGGCTTGGAGGATACTGCGCTAGGAAGGCTGCTGAGAACCGGAGGGCCCACCCTGAGGGAAAGCCCCTGGCCACCCACCCCCAAGTTCTCACATTTCAGATTTCACTCCTTACGTCCTTAATTAAAACTATATACCATACCTGTCAGAGGCCCTGTGTCAGCAGTCAATACCTCCCAGACCTCCCAGGCCCCTGTCCCAGCCTGTAGCCTATCACCTTATAGGCAGGGCTGGGTCTTGGGGGATGGGAGTGGGGCTACGGATTTGGGAAAAGAACGAATATGAGTTTTGGAATCAGACCAACCTGAGTCTGTATCCCAAATCTACCCTTTTGCTAGTTAAGTGTTTAGGGCCAACTGATTTCATTTCTCTGAGCCTCAGTTTTCTTATCTGTAAAGTGGGGTAACAATAAGATCGACCTCAAAGGATTGTTGGGAAGATTGGATAAGAAGTGTTACAGCATGGACAAGCTTTCTGACCAATGCCTGGCACAGGGTAGGCGTGAAACAAGTATGGGTTGAATGAATGAATGAGCTAACAAGCGTTGTACGAAACATATTCCAAAAGCCCTTCCTTCGCCTTCCATCTCCTTTGCCACCCTCCTAATCCAAGCTAGAGACACAAGACAGAATAAAGCTCAGGGTTAGGATCCGGGGCTTGGTTAGACTTGGCCCTGCCACTGTTAGGACCTCAATTTCTCCAGCTATAAATCACTAGTGGAGCAGCTGAGAGTTTAGAGAGAGTTGGCCTAGGAGGCCTCTAATCAAGTGGTTTGCACCAGGTGGCAAATTTCACCCCCATCGGGATATTTGTCAACTTTGGGAAACATTTTTGGTTATTTCACCTGGGGAAGGGGCTGTGCTACTGCATCTAGTGGGTAGAGGCCAGGGATGCTGCAAAGCATCCTACCTGCACAGTACAGACCCCACAACAAAGCACTGTCCAGCCCCAAATGTCAATAGATCTGAGGTTGAGAGATCCTACTGTAACTTTAGCTGGCAGTTCTCATGTGGAATCAAAGTCCTCAGTCCCAAAGGGGTATAGTTCCCTGGTCTGGCTTCTAAGGAACCCAGTTACTGTGGTTTTATCTATTCACACATGCATATTTTTCACGTTTTTATTTCTAAAATCAGGATGTGTCTAACAACCCATGGTGCATCACAGTTTAATTGGCAGAGGTCTTATTTATAAATCTTGCAGATAGAAATCTATACCTTACTCGCCCACTTCCCTGCTGAAAGGGTTCTAACCAATACGTAAATCTAGAAGTCTTTTTGTTAACTTGCTGTGACCTGAATCCTTATTTTGAGTTTTCCATACCCATAGGCAAAGCTATTCTTCACTTATACCTTCAACATTCTCACTCAAGTCTTGAGACACCTTCCTGCAGGTTCCCCCAAACCTTCGCTCCTCTGAGAAGTGATGGCCCGTGCCAGCTTAAATGAAACTCCGGCACTTGAGAGGGCCTCCCAGCAAAGACCAAGACCCCAAATGTCCATGTAGCATGAAGACACTGCTCCTCTGAGCTGGACTTGTCTATGCTTCAATAGGGAAGACCCCATGAAACACCCTCGTGATGGCATGACCTGGGGTAGACCAGATGTTCACACCAATTCTTCCCCACACCCACCACTATAATTCTAGTTCTCTTAAAGTTAGTAGTCACTTGGGAGACCATTAAATCATCCTTCTGGGTCCAGGAAAGGGGTCTTTTCATTATTTATGCTTCAGGATTCAGCTCATGTTAACCGAAATTGAGTTGAGCTAACTGCATTTCCCTGGGCCCCCAGATTTACCTAGACCACGGCACTCATCACAATAAACCATAATTGTCTTTCAGTTTGCCTCTGTCCTGCTAGGTCACCCTTCTCAAACTTCAGCTTGAGTCAGAACCCCCTGGAGGGCTTATTAAGCACAGTCTGCTGGACCCCACCCCGCAGATTTCTGATTCAATAGCTCTGGGGTGGAGCAAGGCTTTGCGTTTCTAGCAAGATCCCAGGTGATGTTGAGGTGTTTGTTCAGAGGCCACACTTTGAGAACCACTGACCTAGATCATGCGTTCCGTAAAGTCACAGATTTTGCCTCCTCAAAATGTCCATATTCCCAGCACATAGTAGGTGAATCTGCTAAATAAATTCAATCAGTATTAATTAAACGTGCCCACTGTTCTAAGCATAGCATTGTGCTTTATAAAAAGAGGCATGAAGTGAGTGGCAATGGTGCTTTGTCTAAGGACGTCTACTTTTTGTTCCCCAGGATCTATAGTTGGCCCTTTGTACAAATTGTCTCTTTTCATCTATCCCCACCAAACCCAGTAACATACGCTTTCAGAGGAGTTAGCAGAGACTTAGAACGTCTCTGATATTCAATGTGAATTTTCTTACCCCCAGAGTCCCTCGGTTATAACAGGAGGCATTTAATTAAAACCATGTGTTAAATAGAATACATTTTCCTAGAGGTTCAATGTTACTGAAGGATTTGGGAAAGGGGGATGTTTTGACACATGCATATAAGTCAATTAATTGGCCGGATTCTGTTTTTTCATATTGACCATTTGAAAATAATTTTTATCACAAAACGAAGTACTTCAAGGGCCCTTGCCATTATGTTCTCGGACCTTCCTGGTAGTAAATTCACTCTCCTTCAATTCTGGCTGTACCTGAGTGAAGTCACTTTCCCCATATGGGATTCAAAGGTGGTTTGGTCTGAATTCCACGCCTTTATTTGTAGTGACTTTCTTTTTTAGGTAAAAAGGGACAAGACTGGTATAGGGAAAGTTGATCAACTTCTTGTTTGTTTGTTCGTTTGTTTATTTGCTTGGTTTTTACAAAGGCCCTGGGAGGCCCGGTGCGGTGGCTCACGCCTGTAATCCTAGCTCTCTGGGAGGCCAAGGTGGGCGGATTGTTTGAGCTCAGGAGTTCGAAACCAGCCTGAGCAAGAGCGAGACCCCATCTCTACTAAAAATAGAAAGAAATTAATTGGACAACTAAAAATATATAGAAAAAATTAGCCAGGCATGGTGGCGCATGCCTGTAGTCCCAGCTACTCGGGAGGCTGAGGCAGGAGGATCACTTGAGCCCAGGAGTTTGAGGTTGCTGTGAGCGAGGATGACACCACGGCACTCTAGCCCGGGCAACACAGTGAGACTCTGTCTCACAAAAAAAAAAAAAAAAAAGGCCTTGGGAGTCTGGTATAGGGAGATGAGTAGGATTTTAATAATATTGTTAAGCTGTTGTACCAGCAGTAGACTGCTTATTGTCAGTCTTATTTTAGTTAACAAAAATATCCTTTTGGTTTACTACCACTACCCATAGCCGTAAGCGTTCCTACCTGATGGATAATCCCAGAGTCCATCCTTGCAACACAAGCAGGGCTTTGTTCTCTTTGACAGAGAATGCATGAGAAGGCCTTAAACTAATCCAACCAGTTAACCTGCTTATTTTCCTTTGTAGCCCAAACTCTGTCTATGAAAAAAATGTAAAGTTTAAGCAACGAATTTCCTATGTTCCTTCATTGAATAATTATCTATTAAATACCTTTTGCACGGAAGACATTCCTGCAGACAGTGGGATATGGCCAGAAACAAAAGAGGCAAAGTTTCTGTTCTCATAAGGCTCACATTCTGGTGGTGGGAGACAGAAAACAAAACAAAACACAGAACTATGTCAGGTGGTGATTAATGTGATAAAGAGGAGAGGTGGGAAGAGCAGGCCTGAGACTAATGGGGATGGGATTATATTGCTATTGTACATACGGTCGTCAGAGAAGATCCCTCTGATAAAGTCACATTGGAGAAGAATCCCAGAGGGAGAGAGAGAGACTATCCGAGGGAAGGGAATTTCAGCAGATAGAAGAAACTACAAGTGCAAAGGCCCTGGGGTGAGAGCTCGCTTTTGTTCTAGGCACAGAAAGAAGGCAGCCATGGCTGTGAGTGATGGGGAAGTGGTGGGAGCCGAGTTCACAGATGCAGTGGGGGCCTTGCAAGCCATGGCAAGAATTTCTCCGCAGACTTGGAAGCTACATTCTCACACCTCTGGCTCCTAGTTCCTCCTCCTATGGGATTCCTGCTCTATCTGCAGCTCAGCCCCGGCCATATCTGTTTCCCCTGGGGCACTCCATGCCAGCCCTAGCACAGCACTTGACACATAACTGACATTCAAAACTATTTGTTGAACCTGTAAATGAACACCCTTGACTTATACAAGACCAGCCAATGGATGCAAATCCACTCTATCTCCTGTGACTTGGGGCAAGCCACTCAACTCTCTCTATGCCTCAATTCCCTCACCTGGGGGTCATTGTGATATAATCCCTTAGTGTTTTTTAAGAATATTAAGAGACATGTAAAGCAATAGGTAACGTTCTAAATACCTGTGACTCTATGAAGTAAATCACATTATCATCCCCATTTTTCAGATGATACAACTGAGGCACAGAGTGCTTTAGCCATTTGCCCAAGGTCCCACGGCTGCTGCAAGTGGCAATGTCAGCATTTGAACTGCCAAGCTCTGGGTTGGCCTTAACAACTATTCCTACAGAGATGATGCACGTGAACGAAGCAAGACCTCAGCAAACACTCGACCAAAGGGAGCTATGTTTGTGGGGGTGGTTGTTTGTTAATGTCATTATTACTGTTACTATTAGTGTCATGCCCAGCTGCCCCGGGTAACCAGTGCCTCCCTAATAGATACCACATTGGAGCACAGAACAAAGAAAGCAGAGGAAATTCTGCCTGCCGTAGGAGATATCTGTATACACCTCCCAAGGGCCCAGCTTGGCTTGGAAGAGGGGGGTTGGGGTGGAGAGACGCGGAAGGGAAAAGTACCCTCACCCGCCTCCCCCTATCTCACAGGCCAGGCAAACCGCACGCCCCCAGCTGAGGAATCACATAACCGTGGCAGCTGTCCAGAGCAGAAGAGGCCCGCACCTGTTTGCAATGTAATTTAGCTATTATCAGCCTTCGAGTCCAGCTGAAATTCAAAGACTGGGGAAGGGGGACGATGGAGGGGCTGTGTGAGGGGGTTAGGAAGTTGGAGAGGTAAGATGATCAAATGTCCTAAATTGCCTCTACTTTAATGCCTTATATAAAAATTTCCTGTAATGCATGTTACCATAAATAAGGGATTGCCGAACAAGCCCGGAGCAAGATGGTTTTCTAGTTGAACTCTCCCAGAGGGAACGTTTGGAGCCAGCCTGGTGATGTCCTACTTCTCAAATTATCTTGTTGTAAAAGTCTGGCTCCCAAGGCCTGGTTTTACTGGGCTGAGCACAGCTATATCGTGTTCTCCACAGGGCGGCATTTGGGATTCACTGCTCGGAGGAAGACCAATTCCCTTCTGGCCCTGTCTCTGCTTACAGGGAATCGCATTACCCCCGAGATTCTTTCGGTCTAGCCCATCTCCATCCCCAAATCAACCTGTCAGGACTGGCAGAGACCGACAGCATAATCCCCAACTCCGGCCCCAAGGAACCCAGCCAGATATTGGGGTCGCTGGGGCACACGTTGACAGTTCTTTGGGAAAGTGTACAGGATGCACCTGGACAACTGGTCCCAGTTTCTCTTGAGGGAAAGACGGAGGAGGCAATTTCTTTGTTGATAAGACTCAGATCCAACTGATAGTTTATCATGTGCCTGCTGAAGACCCAGGAATTGCCCTGGGCGTTCGCAGTGGTGGTGGTGATGAGGATGATTGCGATGATGAGAGGAGAGGCAGAGCCGACACTTACTGAGCATGTACTACATGCTCCTTTTGTGAACTGCATTATTTGATTCCCATAAGGACCTTCAGAGCCAGATCCTGTTATCACTTCTTATCACAGATAAGAATAACAGCAGAACATTTAACAAGCTTGCCAAAGATCACACTTTTCATGACTTTGATTTCATTTTCATGCCAACCCTGAGAGGTCAATATCATAATCACTGCTTTTTGGCAAAGAAACAGAGAAGAAGAGATGTTCAATGAGTTCATCACTTTCACAATTTCTGATGAAGTGCATCCTAGGTGCCAAGCACCGTAGCTATGCCAGCGAACACCACGACCAAGATCTCTTGCCTTGCAGACCATGAATTTTGAGTAAAATTTCCTCTTAGAAAGGATTTAAACACAGAAATCTTCTCAAGAAGCATCTTAACAATACTAACTTGGGAATGGGGTAATTATTAGGGTTAAAGTTATAACAGGTGTCTTTGCTGAGATTCCCCCTAAAATCAGAGCCTGAGACGAGGGCTTGGAAACAGATAGTTTATTGAGGAGGTGACCTCTGGGGGCAGGAATGGGAGATCTGGTAGAGTGACTAGGGGAGGGGAGGGAGCCAATATAAGGATGTGTTATAGAGGTGGCCCTGCTGTGGGTGAGGCCACAGGGCCTTTCTAAGAACCCATATGGAATGCTTATCAGAATTCAAGGGGTGACAGGGAGAAGCATTTATCCACCAGTTCCTATTGTCCATTGGTGGAGGGTTGTCCCATGGGGCTTAACTTCCCCACACTTCCAGACTGTTGCATATGTGAGTGGTGTGTAGTTTCTTTAGGCATCCCATGCCACATATCAGACACATCCCAGGGTAGGACATGAGTGACAACACAGGCCTAAGGTTTGCTGTGGCCATGACAAGAACTAGAGGTGAGACCAAGAGGACATCAGTGCCCAAGAAGTATCTCCTCATCTTTGCAACAGTCAGGATAGGCTTGGTTTTGCTGCAGTAATAAACAACCCCAAATTCAAATCTCAAAGCCAACACATCTGGTAAACCACTTGATACCTAGCACGTCAAATACATTATGTGGTCGAATCTTCAAAAATATCCTGGAAGGTAGGTATTATTATCAACTTAACTGATGAGAGAACTCAGGCCTAGAGAGGCAAAGTCACCTACCCAAAGTCACTCACCTTGTTGGTGGCAGGACTGAGATTCAAACCCAGGAATTTGCACCTGTGCTGTTAATATCGTATTTGTCAGAACCTGGTGCATCAAAGGAGGGGCTTCAGAGGTCACATAAATATGATTTATATTTCATTTTAAAACAATTTTACCTATTTCTAGACCTATAAGTTTTTAAAATGCACACTTAATGTGTTATAGGTCAAGTTTTAACAAATAGGAGGCATCCAAATGATGTCAGTTTGGCTCATTTTCTTTGGATCCAGGCATAAAACATATCCTGTCATTTGTCAAATACCTCCACATTTCCACCTTCCAGGGATGGTAGAACTATACTTGGCCCCCTTCTGATTGAGTGGCCACATGACTAGTTCTGGCCAATGAGTTACACTTTCCAGGCCAGAGCATTTCGTTACCAATGAGAGCCTCCAGGACTCTTTCCCTCTGCTAAGGCAATGTTCCAGATCATGGCTCCTCTGTCCTCCTGGGACCACTACTAAAGACAAAGGAGAAGAGGGTCCCCAGTTGACCTGCCATACACTTGTACGGTGAATGAGAAACCAGCAGTGATAGTACTAAAGCACTGAGATTTGGGGCTCGTTCATTACAGCAGCAAGGCTTGGCCCACCCTGATTGACTAGAGATTATCCCAAGGTTGCAAGGGTATTACAGATTGGTTTTCCACAATAGGATGCTGAGACAGAACTTAACAGTGCAAGATGTTTATTAGGGATCAACCACTTGTGAAATGGGAAGGGAGCAGGTTTGGACAGAGGAAGAAGTTGAACTATATTCCCAACTGGACAAAGCTTTGGCCAACCCAGAGAAATTTCTAGAGTGAGTATTGTGTATTGTAGCACCTCATGTGGGAGCACAACGATTGGACCTTTATACCTTGTCCTTGTTCAGTCACTATATACAATCTGCCCCAGGACAGTGTGACCTGGGGCAATATGGCCCATCACATATGAGGCACACTCTGAACAAGCCAGCAGGTGACAGCCACCTGCTGACGCACCCCGCATGGCTACGCAGAACATCCTTCCTTAAGAGGGACATGAACAGCATCTCTTTGTCTACTACACAAGGACAATTTTTTTTTTCTAAAGTTTGTATTACTTGTGTGAACCAGGATCCCAACTCTATGAAGCAGAGTTTTTGGTCGCAAGCCCAGAAGTCGACCTTGGATGATTATAGCAGAAAAGGAGTTTATTCAATGAGTGCTAGAATTGCTGGGATGGCTAGAGAGGCAGGTGGATACATAAGCCAGCTGTAGGGAGGCCCAAAGTCAAGCTACCACCCAGCACTGGGCTAGTTACATGCTGCTGTTTTTGCCTCTGGCACCCGAACTGGCAACAGCTGCTACAGCAGAGAGAGAGAAAGAGAGAGAGAGAAGGGGAGGGGCCCCTTCAACTTCCTATCTCTCTCATTCCCATTCAAAGTTTAGCTTGGGCGCATCTGATTGGAAATGCCCTACTTGCAAGAGATGCTGGGAACACAAGAACCTGCCACTCAGTTTCTGTGGAGCAAGGTGGTCTCTGCCTCCCCCAAGAGTCCTAAAGTGGGGATCTCCTTAAACTGGAAAAAGATTGAGTCTGAGCAGCCAAAACCAACAGACAAACAAAATGACAAGTGTCCAGTCTTGGTGTGGGCAAACAAAATGAAGTTCAGAAATATACTGGCTGCTGGGACTACTCAGAGGTGCCTCTGGTCATCCCTCCCCTGTGTGACATCCTTCTGCCCAAGCTCTGAGGTTCTCTCCTGCGGTCAGCATCCTCTTGGCTGAAGGGAGGATAAAGTCCAGGCTCCATGATAGCAGACATGGCTCACCAGGGACGGCCGGATGGACGGACAGAATTTCTTCTCCTGCAGCCCAAGTTATGAGCAGAGGGGCCCAGCACTGCCGGTTGGTGGGAGGAGAGCTCACCCCAGTACATGACCAAGAACTCCTGGGGGCAGATTTGGTCCACGTCTCCATCTACCCATTCATTTATTCCTCAAATACTCACTGAGCCTCTGCCATGTGTCAGGCTCAGCTGCGACGCAGGCAGTGCACTGACTTTGACTTCACTGGGCTCCCTCCTGGAACTTTTAAGTGGCTGCTCTTTGTCACGTCCTTTCTCTGGCAGCGTGGAGAAATGGTTACGTGTCTGCTGTTTGCCATCAAAGTGCCCGAGTTCAAACCACCAGCTCTGCTCACTTCTAGACGGGGGACCACAGCCGAATGACTTTACTTCTCTTGGCCCCAGCTTCCTCATAATGTAAAATGAGATTAATGATACTGCCTGCCTCCTACAGTTAATATGAGGATTCGTGGAGTTAAAGCCTGATATATATTTTGTTCAATAAATACTATTTTATCATCAACTGGGAGACAGAGGGCTAAGGTGGGTGTTGGCCATTCTTGGCTTCCTGATTCTCACCCTCTAGTTTTTATTTCCCACACCCTGCCAGACATACATCTCCTTACTGTCACTCAGGAGCAACGAAGCTGAGAAATGCACTAAAAAAAATAATAACAGCAACAATAATAATAGTAACTGTAATTATCGAGCACCAGCCAGGTATCACGTGCCATGCTAAGTTTTTACTACTCAAACTATGGTCCCCAGACATGCAGCATCAGCGTCCCCTGGTTGCTGGTTAGAAATGCAGAATCCCAGGCGCCACCCCAGACCTATCTCTTCCACCCCCGTGGGGAATGGAAGTTTCCAGGCACTTCCGTCCTCTGGGGATTCAGACAAAGTGGATTCTGGCAGATGAGGGCAGCCTGCTTAAAAAGAGACCCAGGCGCTTGCTCTGGGAGGAAAAACACACAGCAGAGAGTTTGTACAGTAATGATACAGAGATTCAAGGACTACAAACGGAGCAACAACGTCATGATAAAACCAGATCCTTCCACGTGGAAACAAGTGGAGGATGAGCACAGACCTTACGTAGTCTACTGAACCATGGGAATTCAGTCTGTTCCGCTGCAATTAGCCGTTTGTGTTTGCAGTCACCTGCATTTTCAAAAATAGTATTATTAATATAAAGAATAATTGTGTTAGTGACTCCAGAGTTTCAGACTCACAGTCATATAATTGCTCTTCCTGCTGGACTGTCTCTAATAAAGATGATTTCCATGGCTCTAACTGTGTCTTGGCACTGCCGACCAAATAATAATATAAGCAGGTGTTCTGGGCTCACTGGTTCACAGTTGCATCCCCAGAGCTCAGAATTATTCCTGGCGCATAGTAGGTGCTCAAGAAATATTTGTTTGAGGGAATGAATAAGTTGTTGATGCAAATTGACAAAACCCAAGCTAAACATCCCTGAGAAGTACTGTTTGGCATGGAAGCCAGACTCAAATCAGCAAGTTGTGGACAATCAAAATAATTTACAGCAGCTGTTCACAACAGCTGGTCATGAACAAAAAAGGGCAGGCTCCCTTAAAACATACACACACACACATACACACACATACATACACATAGCTGTATGGCACTATGGTGTGCACACAATTGTTTTTTTCTCTATCTGTGGTGCTAATTTTGGGGACTACATTATCATAAAAATAGCAAGCTAAGTACTGGAAATTGTGTTTTCTATTGATTTCTAGTAATCGATTGATTACTTCATATTATAAACACTCAGACTAGAAGAGATGCTCGTAGAGAAAATTGTTGGAGGTGAGCTCTGAGCCACCTTTCTTCCATGTGGAATAGCCTGCCTGAAGTGGGACAAATCTTACCAATCCCCAACTGGCTTCATTAGTCTTTAGACGTCAGAGAAACCCGTCCTTTGAGAAAAGCCAGGCTGGGCTGAACGAGGGGGCTCTGCGGGACCTCATCGTGAAGCCCCATCCCAAGGGAGACGGCCTGCACTTTTGACCAGCCCTTCATCTTTGGTGCCCGAAGCACAGACAATCGACTTCCTTTCCACCACCCTGTTTCTCTGGGGGCTTAAAGAGGGGATATCCCTCCAGGGGAATGGCTGGCAAAAAAAAAAAAAAAAAATGAAGAGAGCATATCCTTTCAGATCTAGACTGTAAACTCCATTCTGGTCATCAGTGTTCTCTTATTTACCATTGTGGATGGCACCAAAAAAAGACGGAAGGAAAAGGGAGAGAGGGGAGGAGAGAGAGAGGGTGGGATGGTGGAAAATGAAGGAAGGGGGAAGGAAGGAATATAGAAAAGAGAGGAAAGGAAGGAAGAAAAGGAGGAAAAAAAGGAGGGAAAGGAAGGGAGAGAGGAGTAAAAGGAGAGAGGGAGGGAGGAAAGAAAACGAAGGAAGAGAGAGAAGAAGGAATGTAGAAAAAAGGAAGGAAGGAAGGCATTAGGTGAAGAAGGGAGGGGAAAGAGGAAGGAAAGGATCTCAGACACATTCCTGTTCTTTCCTGGTCTGTATCTCAGAGAACTACGTTTCCCGGGCTCTTTTGTTCTCCGGGTGGGTTTCTTCAATGGGAGACCTTGGTGGGAAACTGGAGGGTGGGAGGGGAGACTAGTCCAGGGGCTCTGTCTGTATTTACAGCTGCTCTCCATCGCTCGCATCACCGCCTGATCTCCGCCTCCTGCCAGATCAGCGGAGGCATTAGATTCTCAAAGGAGCGCGAACCCTTCTGTAAACTGCGCATGCGAGGGATCTAGCTTGCGTGCTCCTTATGAGAATCTAATGTCTGATGATCCGAGGTGGAGCTGAGGCGGTGATGCGAGCGCTGGGGAGCGGCTGCAAATGTAATAAATACAATGCACTTGAGTCATCCTGAAACCATCCCCCACCCGCCTTGGTCTGTGGAAATATTGACTTCCATGAAACCAGTCCCTGGTGCCAAAAAGGTTGGAGACTGCTGACCTGCACTCATGTCCCTGTTTCAAGATTTGCTTTGGGAAGAGCCCACACTAAGATAGATGACATGTATAAACGATTCGGTCCACGCCTGACACGCTGTATAAGAATAAAATAAGAATAGGGATACTGGCAGCTCACACTTGGAGAATACTTCTTAAACACCAGGCACCTTACATATATTGTTATTTAATACTATGCATCCAATAAATGTAGCTGCTACTGTTTTATCATCATCATTACTGTTTACCTTTAACTGACTTAGCAAAAAAAAAAAAGTAATTTTCCCCCAAGTCATTTTTGTCCCCTTTGCTATATTTTAATATCACCATTCTTCACTACCTTCATAGCATTCATGAATCTTAACATATCCATCCCTCTATTTGCTTCCATGTTTCTGGCTCTGGGCTGTACACGTTTTTACCTTTGTGGAACTCCCATCCTAGTTACATTACACATGGCTTTTGATGGAACTTTAAATATTTAAACATTTTATTTCTTTTTTCTTTCCGTTTAGGCAACATTGAAATAATTTGCATTGAAGTTTTTTTTCCCCCAATATGAGAAAAAAATAAAATATTCCCATAACCCTCACATTTCATTTTTCTCCCCTTCTGATTGTAAAGAATTTAAAATATTTTGGTGGGCCCCTAAAAGTCATGGGTAAGTTGGCTCTGGCCTTGGTGAAGTGGAAGCCCCGTGAGGGCAGGAATCCCACCTGCCCACTCTCTTCTGGGAATCCCATCCCGGGATCCTGGCTGGACAGGGCTGCCGCGGAGCATCATGGGATGAGGCTCTATGCAAATAAGCCCCAAAGCCCCGCCCCCGCCTGCTGCTCCCCCGAGGGCCAGGCCTGGCAGTCACTGTCACCTTGGGCCTGTCCCTCAGCCCTGACCTGGGACACGGAGAGTGAGAGTCACCAGCACAAGTGCTCAGGGCTGCCCTGGCAGGGACAGAGCTGCCGCGCTGACCCTGGCAGACCTGCTGAGTGGGGCTTTCATTTGGCTGACCCGGGGTCATGTGTGCTCAGGACGTGAAATACGGCCGCCTGGCAGAGGACAGGAGCCCGGAGATAAGCGCCAGGGAGGAGCCTGCCGTCCAACAAGCCGTGACTAATGATGATTGGGGCGTGTTTGGCGGCGCAGAATTTATTTGGCTTCTGGTTCCCCAGGGATTAACTCTTTGTGGGATCTTGAGCCCCTGGCTCTGAGGGGCCTGGTGTTCACGCACGAGGGCGCTTTTAGGATTCTGTTCACCCAGCACAGAGCTTGGTGCAGAGCGGGCATTCAGTAGATGTCTGGGATAGGTAAGGAGGGAAGAAGAGAAGGAAGGAAAACACGAGCATACGTTTCACATCCTTGAACCTTCAGCATAATAAAATTAGCTCAATTCATCATGAGTTTACCATGTGCCAGGCACGGACACTAAACAGTTCACGTGCATCTTCTCATTTAACCTTTGCAAATCTATGAAGTACATACTATCACACAAACCCATTTAACAGACAAGGCAAACTAGGACTCGAGCATTATTAATATTTTGTACGCTCAATTAATGGATGCAGCGGTAGAGCTTGGAGGGTTAAGGAACTGGCTAGGAAGTGGCAGGGCTGGAACTCGAATGGAGACTTGGTCTTTTTGGCTTCTGCTCTTGGGCCCTTGGCTGACGAGCCAAACTGTCTTCTGGTGTCCACGCTGAGGGACTTACACATATTTTTTTAATATAGCTCATAGCTTTACATTATTTTATTTTATTTTTTAATGATAAATTGTATTTATATTGGATTTATTTGTTTATTTAGTTTTTTAAATTTTTTTATTATTTCAGATTATTACAGGATAATGTATTTTTAAATCAGTTTTTAATTTTTTCTGTATGTAATGAACAACTTCAAATCCCAGAAGTGTACAATGAACACTTATTTTCACACTCCAGGTCTGTAGGGTGGCTGTGATTTGGCTGATGTAGGCTGGGCTTGGCTGGGTCAGGCTTGGCTGGTCAGCTTCCTGTTGGGCTCAGGTCTTTCTGCTCTACCTGGGTTCACTCTGAGGGTGCCAGTTGCAGGGGCGGCAGCTACCTGGGACATGCCTGCTTACAGTAAAGCCTGAGAAAACAAGCCCAACCAAGCTGCCCCACCGGAAGCCTTTGCTCTGCCCACTTCCTCTAGCATCCCATTGGTCAAAGCAAGTCACATGGCCAAAGTCCAGGCGTGGGAACATTCACCCAATAGCCAAGAAGCCAAGGCAAAGGTGGGGAGGATACAGTTCTATTGTATGGAAGGCGTGAAGAATGGGGAACAATAACTAATCTACACACATACAAAGTGTGAAAAAGAATATTAGGTGAAGTGGGAAGTACAAAAACACAGAACACGTGATATTACCCCTGCCGTCCTAACGTCCCAGTCTCTGTATTTATGTAGAAATCTCCCCCACAACTCACACCCAGCAGGAATACACACACACACACACACACACACACACACAGTAGCAATTAATCGTACATCCTCTGAAAGGCTGGTCACTTTAAAGTCATCTACATCAGTGGTTCTCAACCAAGACTATTTTGCCCCCAGGGGACATTTGACAATGTCTGGGGACATTTTGGTTGTCACAACTGGCAGGTGGTGGTATGCTCTTGCTATCCAGTGGGTGGAGGCCAGGGATGATGCTGAACACCCTGCAACCATAGGACAGCCCCCCACAACAAAGAATTATCCAGCCCCAAATGTCGACAGAGCTGAGATTGAGGAACCCTAATCTTGACCAGTGTAACCCAACGTGGTGGCTAAGGAACCTCTTAAAAATACAGATTGCAGGGGTTCCACGGCAGAGATTTTGATGCAGAAGGGCTGGGATTTTAGCCTGGAAATCTATATTTCCAACTAGCCATTTAGGAGACTTTGATTTACTAATTAGAACTTGGAAACTGTTGCTTTTGGTCCTTGTTATGACCAGACAGGAACCCCAAATTATTTTAGGATTTAAACGGAACAATCCTCCCTTGAGGGCCTCCTAACACTACCCCCTCGAGAAATCTGGCAAATTTGTTTCCCAGCCTCAGGGTTCACGGGCTTTGCCTATGCGTTGAATCTCTAAATGGTCTGGGCAATCTACAGTTTCTCTGCCTCCTCAGCCTTTCACTTTTAAAACCGGGAGGAATTCGAGGAAAATGTAATCCATATGTTTCAGAATCATTTACACTTAAATCATGAAAGTACTGCCGTGGTTTTTAAGAGCTATTTGATGTCCAAAACACCTTATGAGGATCTTAAAAATAAGCATTTTAAAGGCTCTTTTTACTTTCAGTTGGATTTTGCTCTGGGTAAGTGAATTCAAGCAATATGAAGCTGGGGGCTTGGGGGATGGGGGTGCCAGAAAACCCCAGCCATGAATCTGAAGGAAATCCTACACTCACCAAATCAGTTCTTCTGCTCTCACCTAAAGCATCCCTTGAGATGCATCCATTTCATGCAATAAAATCGATCTTATTTTCCCAATGATTATGGACTCAAGCGGTCACTCAGTTGGGTCTTTAGATGTCTCCCTTCTCGTTTTGTTTTTCCATATTGCTCAGGTTCCATATTTAAACCATTTTGACTCACTCTAAGTGGAAATCCAATTCCTTCTTCCAATAGGTTTGTTATTTCTAAATAGCAACTCAGCTCCGCGGCCGACATCACATTTTACTCTCTTCTTTCTGCACCCCCAGGGAGACCCAGGTGGGAGGCTGAATTCTAGAACTGACCATATATTTGCTTATAGTGCAGGTGGGCCTGCCTGTGTGGAAAAGTGATTTGGCAAAATATCTAATCTAAGACACACTCATCCACAATGGTTCCACTTCTGAGAATCTAGCGCAAGGAAATAATTCAAAACAATACACGTTTTGACCCAGACATATTCATCACCATTTGTAAGAGAGAAAACCTGAAAACAACCTAACAGAATGATAATAGCAAAATGGTGTATTAAATGATGGCTTAGCTTTCAGTGCCAACATTAACAGTGATGAGGATCTTACTAAGTTTCTAAGCCTGCTTAACCACGGGAAAGGGGAAGAAAATGCTTTGGTTTGTAATGTAAAAGCAGATAAATTATACATGCATCCCAGGAAGAGGAGATGCTTCAGGAAATTCTGAAGGTGTTGGAATTTCCCTGATGATTAATTAATAGTGAGCATTTTTCATGTACGTGTTGGTCATTTGTATGTCTTCTTTTGAGAAATGTCTATGAACGTCTTTTGCCCATTTTTTAATTGAGTTGTTTGGGTTTTTTGGTGTTGAGTCATTTAAGTTCTTTCTATATTCTAGATAGAGTCAACCAAATAAAAGGGAAGCGGAAACGACATTCCAGCCAGGTGAGACAACTTAAGCAAATGCAGAGAGGTGAATGGAAAACTGCTAGTCATTCAGTGCTGCTGGAGCTCAGAGTTCCAGGCAGGGAGGAGGGAACCCTGAGGTTGGAGCAGACAGCAGAGTGTGGGGGTCTTGAGTGCTGTGTTGAACAGCCTGGGCTGCAGCCTGGAAGCAATAAGGAGCCATTGAAGGTATTAGGGAAGGGGCAGTCAAATTTTCACTTCTACAGGATGGCAATGCCCACGGCGTGGAGGATAGATTGGACAGCAAGAGAGGAGGCTGAGAGACTTCATTGGAACCTATTTAAGTAGCACCCAAATGAGATGCTCAAAGCCTTGATTGATCAGGTTCAAAGCCATTCATTTGACAATTATTCATTGTGTTATCAATGGAGGTGAGATTTGTTTGAGATGTGTTCAGAAGGGGCTGTGGTAGAACGTGATGATTAACTGGACATGGGGGAGCACAGAAGAGGAATGGGTGACCCCAGGTGTGTGGCCCAAACACCTGTCGTCATTCACTACACTGGAAATAAAAGGGTAAGACCAGGTTTGGGAGAGAGATAGTGAGTCCAGATGGGGCAGGTTGGGCCAAGATGGAGATGCCCAGCTGGCAGGTGGCTATTTGACCCTGGGACAGCTGTGGGCTGGAGATACCAGTGTGAGCGTTGGCAGCGCACTGGTGGTATTTGAAGCCATGTGAGTGAATGAGGTCTGCCAGGGAGGTCTGTTGAGTGAGGAAGGACAGGGCCATGAACGACACAACAGGGAAGGTTTTAATCAAAACTCCATTGTAAAAAGTCTGTAGGCGCATTTAAAAGTGGAGGTGAGGAGTGGGGTGCTTTTCAAGGAGAAATGGCTGCAGGTCTACTAGCCAAATGCAAGCCCAGGGCTGTTTCCACGCTTCTAAAGTCAGTCTCACCCCGACTGAGTCCAACGGCATCTCTATTAACCAGGAGTGGGGGCGATGCTGCCATGCCACCCCTGATCCCAGCTAGAACCCAGAAGATTTTAATGTCATGAGCTGCTTTTAATGTAGTCCTTTAAAAATGAAAAGGCCCCAAAGCTCTTTCTCCAGTGTCACCCACTGGACAGTCAGCAGGCTTTATCTGCCAGCACTTAAAAAAGAAAAAAAGAAACATAAAAAAAGAGAAAGATATTGCCGCTAAAGAAGAATCTGAGGCCCCCGGAATCTTAACAAGGCAGCTCTGTTTCTTATCATCTTCAAAAAGCCTTTATTAAGCTTCTCTGGGCTCATGTGGCTGAGCGAGGCACTTTACGCAATCAGATCAATCAGTGGTCCGTCAACAAGCGTGTATCGCGAACCTACTGTGCGAAGCCGGCGATGTGGGGGGCGCGAAGGCACGAGTCGTGACCCCTGACCTCATGTTAGGGATGCCAAGGGGCTGTCTGCCTGAGATGCTGCCTTGTCCGAGTTCGGGTGGGACGGGCGGTGAGTATTGTTGGCGGTAGAAGAGGAAGCTGTCTCTTGGAAGGAAGAGGACAGAGATTCCGGGCACCGGGTGATTAAAACCTCCAACACCCTGGGTAGCCTGTGATTTGAGCTCTTGGGACACTGTTTTCAGCATCTTGGGCATGAGGTGTTTCCAGGACCCAGGAGCAGCCTGGGACTTGGAGATGTCTTCAAAGCAGAAACGCAGACCTTAGTTGCCAAAAGAGAATCCTCACGTGTGAGACATGGAACACCACTGAGCATGCAAACTGTAACAAACGCGGGGCGCAGGAGTCAGCCCGAGCTCAAATCCCGGTTGCTCCTCCCTGTGTCACTTTGGACAAGCAACTTCATCTCACCAAGCATCCCTAGCTGTAAAATGGGTCTGATACAGAAGCTGCATCATGGGCATGCTGTGACTTTAACTAAGATGTGTATAAAATGGTGAGCATAGGGCTTAACATATTAAGTGCTAGATAAAGTCGTCACTATCAATCCTATTTTTATTAGTATTGGTATGTTTATCATTGTTACAGAGAGCTGTCACTCTCCACTTCAATTCTATCATGAAAAGCAGAAACTTTTGGATATTTTATCCATTTAGCTATTTTGACAAATTATTTTTTGAGCACCTACTATGTGCTGGGACTATCTGGGTGCTGGCAATACAGCCCAAGGCAAGACAAGCTTTTTCCCCTTCAGGGATTCAGGTCCAGGGACATGTGTCTCATTTCCAACCCAGGGGCTTGGTAAAACCACGCAGTATCTGTCGACACAGCATTTGGGGCACCCTCCTTCTGGGGGTCCCTCTCCTGCTTGGGTGGGCACATCTGCTTTGGTTCTACCAAGGTGAAGTTCTGATGTCAGAGGTAATGCAAGAGTGGGTGTGACTTACCCTCTTCCCATTGCTGTCCTCTCCCCATCCCTGGTTATAGGTGTCTCTTGACTTCTTAGTTTTCCCCCACAGAGGCAGTTCTAGTTTAAAAAAATAAAGAAAAAAAAAGAGCAAAAAGATTTAAAGAAGGTTGCAAAAAAATGTTCTAAAAAAAAATCTACTTTTTAAGGATAGGGAGAAAGGACTTTTGAAGTCAGTCAGATATGGGCACCAAATCTTATCTCTGCTACTTTCTGGCTGTGTGACTTTTGGCAAATTATTTAATCTCTCTGTGCCTCAGTTTACTCATCTGCAAAACAACTTCCTCCTGGAATTACTGTAATGTTTAGAGACAGTATTTGCAAAAGGTCTAGAATAGAATCTGGTACATGCAAACAGTAGATGGAAGCAATTATTATTACATAATAAGTGGGAGTAATGCTTACTTCTGTGTGATAGCTGTTGGAGGGCCCATGTAATAATTTGGAATAGGTTCTGCTATTCTAAATAGAAATTTCCGAATAACAGTGACCTAAACAAGATATATGTGTATTTCTCTCTCATATAAATAAGCCCAGAGATGGTCAGTGCATGGCTGGTCTGGATGCTCTACTGCTGACATCCTAAAGAATTCAGGTTCCTCCCAGTTCAATGTCCCACAATTCCTAGAGTGTGAACTCATTCTCATAGCCCAAAATGGCTGCTGAGGCACCAGCCATCACATTGCAAGCAACAGGATAGAGAAGAGGGGAAGAAGAGTTACTTATTCCTTTAATAGGGTTGACAGATTTAGCAAGTAAAGGTACAGGCTACTCAATTAAATTTGGATTTTGGATAAATAGTAAATAATTTTTAGCATAAGCATTTGGGACATGCATTATTTAAATTTGTTTTTTATTTGAAATTCAAATTTAACTGGGTGCCCTGTATTTTATCTGGCAGTCCTATCCATTAAGGACATTTCTCTGAGTATCTCACCACATTTCTACTTATATTTGTTGTCAAAAAACCTAGTCACATAACCAAGCTTTCTGCAAGTGAGACTGAAAAATGTAGTGTTTACTCTCGAACTGTGGTCCCCAAACCCTGGGTCATGACTGGTATCGGTTTGTGGCCTATTGGAAACTGGACTGCACAGCAAGAGGTGAGTGGCAGGTGAGCGAGTGAATCTTCACCTGTATTTACAGCCTCTCCCCCTCCCTTGCATCACCACCTGAGCTCCACCCGGTCCATGGAAAAACTGTCTTCCATGAAACTGGTTCCTGGTGCCAAAAAGGTTGGGACCACTGCTCTAGATGATCATGTGCCCTGCTAAAAATTAGAATCTTTATTACAAAGGAAAAAGATGGAGACAAATGTTGGGAGTAGGCAATTTGCAGTCTCTCCTATGTTTTATTTGCAAACAGAGGCAATAATATGTATGTGTTGGAGTACAGCGTGCAAAGTCAGAGAAAAAAACAATCATTTCCATTAAAATATTATAATAACTTACTCAGTGATTTAGATGTTCAAAGCATATTCACAATGACCACCTAGGCAGATTTTTGTTGATCTTGTTTTTCATCTGAGAAAACTGAGGCTGAGAGAAGTCACCTGACTTGCTCAAGTTCACATAGAAAGGAAATTTAATGACAATTCACGTCTCTAGTCGGCATAACCTGTATTGAGCATTTACTATGTGCCTGGCCTGGAACTAGACTTCAGACCTATTCAGAACCTAAGATAAATACTATCTTGTGTATTATTTTATTCTCGGCATTTTTTTACAGCATCTGGCACATGATAGGTACTTGTATTTGTTTTCTATTGCTATGAAACAAAGTATCACAAACTTAGAATGTTAAAACAACTTACATTTATTATTTCTTTGTTTCCTTGGCTCAGAAGTCTGAAGACAGCTTAGCTGGGTCCTCTACTCAGGATCTCATAAGATTGTAGTCCAGGTTCAGCTGGGCTGTGTTCTCATCCGCAGACTTGACTGGGGAAGAATCTGCTTCCAAACTCATGTAGGTGGTTGGGAGAATTCATTTCCTCGTGGTGTATATAACTCATAGCAACTTGCTTCTTCAAGGCCAGTAGAAAGAGTCTCTGACCTCAAGGAAGGCCCGTCCCTGTTGTAAAGGCTTTCACCTGATTAAGTCAGGCCCACCCAGGATAACCACCCCTTTGAGTAATTCAAAAATCAGCTAATTTAGCAGCTCAATCTGCAAAATCTCTTCATCTCGGCCATAGTCTATTAACTAGAAGCAAGTCCTAAGTTACACCCACACTCAAGGGGAGGAAATTATGCAGGGCATGAATACCAGGGCTCAGGGATTATGGGGGCCAGCCTTGGGTCTACCTGCCACTGTGCCAACAAACATTCTAATAAATAACTAAATGGATGAATGAATGACTATATGAATGAATGATATATGAATGACTTAATGCTAAAGACACAAATATGAATGTGATCATCATCTGGCTCTAAATGCTATGTTCTTTTTCTACATCACACCTCATCCCTGGAGGTGCCTTCTAGCTCTGAGAGTTGCAGTTCCGTGATCCAATGTCTAGAGCCTCAAGCCTAAGCCACTAGGTACCTACAGGCAGGGAACAAAGAACCCTAAACAAAGAAGCCACAACGCGGCAGGAAGCCCGTATATCACGCAGCAGCCTTGGTGTTGGAAGCCCTGTTGAAGTGCCGACAGCATTTTTATGTTTGGAGAATCGTGGTAATGGGGAACACATTTTTAATAAATATATGCACATCGGGGCGTCTGCTAGTAGCTATTTTCTTACCCTCACACAGTAGGTATTGATTACCGACCTGAAGCCGTGTCTCCTAGGAACAGTAAGTTATGTCCTTCCTGGCTTTTTGAAAACCATCCAAAGCTGTTGTGCGGTTGTCAGTTCTTTCAATAAGAAACTAAGAGTTTTTTTATATATATATATATGTTTGGGAGGAGGGAATGGATTGTTGGCCCAAAGTGAAGCATGTGGCGTCAAGCATGCTGATGCTCACAGATCTGATAGATTAACATTAGTTGCCAACACTTCTCCGGCACGTACCACGCCGGGCCTCTGCTAAGCGGTTTATGTAGGTAGAGTCGGCTAAATCTCTCATCAACTCTGACATGGGTGCTATTATTGTCCCCCTGGTCTCTATGAAGAAATGGAGGTACAGAAAGGGTCAGTGACTTGTCCAGGGCCATATAGTTCCTGACTGAGGGAGCCAAGATTCAAACGCACGCAGTCTAGAGGTTTCCTTAACCGCATCATGATGCTGCCATCATCAGCGGCCTATACTGACCTGTCTGCCTCTAAACCGGAACAACTTAACATAAAAACAAGTTGCAGAATCAGCAAGGCTGGTTCTTGCCTCAGCTCCACTATTAACTGGATGCGTGACCTCTGACAGTCTACTTGACCTTTCTGTGCCTCAATTTCCTCATCTGTAAAATGGGAATAAATAAATCCAACCTCACAGGGTTCTTATGAGAATCAACTAGCAGAGCACATAAAGGCATGAGGATTGTGCCCAGAACATGGCAACACGGCGCCTTTCCTCCCTCCCTCCCTTCCTCCTTCCCTTCTATCTCTTCCTTCCTTCCTTCCTTCCTTCCTTCCTTCCTTCCTTCCTTCCTTCCTTCCTTCTTCCATCTAGTCTCTTTCATCCATCCACACAACCATTGATCCACCCTTGCAACTATCCATCCATCCATCTATCCATCCATCCATCCATCCATCCTCTTCTCTTCTCCTAACCCCTGATCCTGATCTATGGTCCTAATCTCCTTCCACTATCCCTGTATCTAAAGTCCTGATCTCCATTCCTTATTTTGGTTCCCACAACCCCTTAGGACATGCCTGTCACTGTCCTTAATCTGACGACACTTAATAACTGCCCTGTCCCAGACTCCAGAGAACACCTTCATCCTGCGTTTTTGGCCAGGGCCTCCGGGGCTTCTCCTAATTCCCTTACCCTCTTCCGGATTTCCTGTGAACCTCTGGCCATTCCTTCTCCATCCCCCGTGTGGCTTGTTTTCCTCTGGTCATTCCTTGGCTGCGGATGTTACTTAGGCTCCTTCCTCGGCTGCTCTCTTCTTCTCATTGTACGTATCAGGTCTGGGGGCGTCCCAACATTCTCCTTACCATCTATGCTGGGGATTTTCCATTTGCTCCTCCAAGTCCACACCCACCCTACTGTCCCTGTTCTGTGCCCAAGAAGCCAGCCTGCATGGACACATCCATGAGCTCCCTGCCCTCTGGCTTCAGCTTGGGAGGCACCAGCAGGAGGCTGGAGGGCAGGAAAGTCTGGGTGTGTTTGCCCCCTGTCCCTCCCTGCTGGGCCCCTCTTCCTGAGAGCGGCCACAGCTCTCGCCAGGTCCTAGTAACCTCCCCTCCCCTTGCTCCTTCAGAACTCAGGGTAGCGTGATGGTCAGTTTTATAGGTCAACTTGGCCAGGCTGTAGAGCCCTGTTAGTTAATCACACGCTAACCTGCATGTTGCTGGGGAGGTATTTTGTGCATGTGGTTAACATGGACAGTCAGTTGACTTTAAGTAAAGGAGATTTTCTTTGATCATGTGTGTGGGTTCCATCCAATCAATCAAAAGGTCTTAAGAGCAAGAACTGAGGTTTCCCTGTAAATGAGGAAAGTCTTCTCTAGACTGGAGCATCAGCTCCTGCACAAGGGTTGCCAGCCTGCCCTGAAGATTTCAAAATTGCCAGCCGCCACCATCGCATAAGCTAATTTCTTGAAATAACTCTAGATAGATAGATAGATGGATTAGGCGGATAGATTAGATGGATTGTCTATGCTGGGTATCGATCTGCTAGTGGCTCTGATTCCCTGGAGAACCCTGACTGATGCAGGTGCCATAGGCAGCCCACTGCTATTAGCCCGAGATGCTTCATCGACCCTGTGCGTTTCCTTCCTCTGCTCATATTCTTGTAAGCCATCGCTTCATCAAACTCCTCCCAGTTGCCCAGTGTGAATGGACATCTGCTTCCTTCCTAGGCCGTGACTGATACTCCATCAACCTGTGGACAAGGTACAAGACTGTACCTCTGGCTCAGACCTTGCAACTTCAGTCTTGAACCTGGTTGGTCTCTACGATGATGAATTTTATGTGTTTGCCTGAATGGGCACCCTGACTGCTACAGTATTTCCACTCGAGTGTCCCGCCAATATCTAAAACTCTATTCCAAATGGAGCCCATCATTCTCCTCCTGGCGCACAGCACCATCAAAGGCAGGGGTGATATAGAGCCGAGTCCTCCATCTGAAGGAGAGCTGAGAACCATGGGGAAATGCCAGCTGGGCAGCAAAGGGCAAGATGATGCAATCTCTAAAGGTTAACGGCAAAATTCCTAGAGTCAGACCTAGGTTCAAATCTTGCCTCCACCATTTGGAAACCATTTACCTTGAAGAAGTCACTTCCCCCTTTGGGTCCCAATTTCCACCTCTGTAAAATGAAGATCAACAAATTAAGCTTCAGAACTGTGCATCTCACAGCCTCCTTCAAGACTCTGGGACAGAGTCCTCCAGATGCTTTCATGGGGTCATATGGTTGTGAAGAAAAATGGCAATTTCATATTTTTTTTCCCATAAAGAGGACCCCCCCCATCTCTGCAGGCAGTGTTCAACAATATCATTCCCTTTTATGAGTTTACCCCCTCCCTTTGAAGAGGAGTGTTCCTGTCTTAGCAGATAAGACAAATAGATCTGCCTTAAATATTTCTGTTACTTAAAAGTTCATAAATCTATTGGTTTAAAACTGTCAGCACGATGGGAAAATTCTGAGATGGAGCCAGGCTTATCACCAGGCGAGGAATTTGCCCGAAGCGGGGGCAGGATGCTGAGTGAAGGACAGTGGTGCCCAGAAATGAGCTGCCTCCCGGCCCCACTCGTGACTCTTGCCCACCCAAGAAACATTTTAAAATCTGACCCTCATAGCCAAATGTCATATGAAGCAGGGATCACTGCAAGCTTCCCTTAGCAACTCCCATGTCCCTTTGTCTGGCATGAGATGATGTCATGGCCAGATGCCCACCCATCTTCCACCCTGCAAACCCAAGTGGCCCTGTGTTTGGGAAGTAAGAATTAGTTTCTACTCACCACGCATTTCCTGCAGAGTGCTAGGAAAAGCCTCAGATGAGAAGTGGAGGGTCTTGGGTTCTAGGCAATGATGTATACTGGTAAATATTTAATGATGACCTCTCTCGGGGATAAAAAAAAAAAAAAGTGCCCTCGTTTGTGGCATTTGCCAATTTCTGTGGTGTAAATACTCCCAGCATGGCTGATGTCCCCGAGTGCAGTTAGGAAGAGATGCTAAATAGCACCTCATCATGTGGGATTTCCACCACACAGATACGACAGGTGTAAATGACCTCAAGAATGTAGGAAGTGATAAGTTTTGAGTATTTAGGACCTTTGATTTTAACATAATTTATATAACAGTAAACTTACATAATTTAATTTTTAATAATGGCTGCATTTGACAACTGGTTAATGGAAGTCCTGGACATTTAGCAGTTAGCTCTTGCAAGCTGGTACAAACCGGCTCCAGCACACCAGTGCTTCCAGAGCCCCATTCAGGTATAGCTTTGAACACCAATATTGCCCCTTTCTGTCTATGTGACCTTGGGCAACTTATTTAGTTTGACACGAGAACTTTCTCTGAGCTAACACTCCTACCAAGCTTGCTGTAAGTCAGGTACCCTTCAAAGAGCTTTATTCAATCTTTGCAAGATCCCTATGAGGGAGACACCTTTATTATCCCCTGTTTACAGATGAGGGGACTGAGACACAGAGAGCCCATGTGACTTATGCAAAAGCCCCTGGCTGGGAAGTGGCAGGCCTGGGATTTGAACCCAGGCCATCTGGTTCCACTCACTGTTCTCCTAACCACTGCCCCACATTCCCTCTTGAGTCTGCTCAGCCAAGCCTCTGTCTCTGCCTGTAAAATGTAGATGCTATTACTTGTCTCGTGGGGTCGTTGTGAGGATATAAAGATTAAATGAGTCAATGTAAGGGACCACTTGGCGTGCCCCTGGCACATGGGAAGCCCATATAAATGGTAGCCACCATGCTTGGTACGGGGCTATGGAAATCCCTTCTGGGCAGGAATCCCATGAATGGGGACCGTGGTTCTGGTGGGACAAAGGGGAGAGGCTGGCCAATGTGCTATCAGCTGGCTCTGAAGAGCACTGATGATGAATCATCAACTGTCATTCTATTATTATCCAGGCTTCGGGCACCCAACTTCTTATCTGTACTCACTCTGTGAAAATATGCTCTCTCCCCACAGAGAAACTTGGTGCAGAGCCCTGGTGGATTCGTAAAATAGAGCCAAAGTTTGGAACTTCGAAAAGTTTCAAATCCTGCCAGCCAGTCGACTGAGTGGCATGCCACTGAGAGCCAATCCCTCCAGTGAGTAGCTGTCGCTAGCTGTGCGGAGAGGATGAGGCTTGGTGGCAGAAAGTGTGAGGGTGCCTTCCAACTGTCCCTTTGAACTTTGAGCTGAAAATTCTTCATTGGCCCCTTTGATTTCTTCGCCCTGTGTTCTGGAAGACTGGGCTGACATCCAGGCTCCTTTGTTTTCTATCTTTCTGTTGGGTTTTTTGCCTGTGGGAGACCAACAGAACAGGGTGGAAAGACAGAAGTCAAAGTGTTTATTCTGGAAACCTCTATGTCACCCTCTCCCTTCAGGTCTCAAGGTGGCAATATTAATAATTTCTCCCTCCTTGCTAGCCTCGGGGTTCTTCACCATCCCTGTGACTTTCCTAAAGCCATCCCCACTGCTTTGCAAACGACCCCTTCATTCCACTCTCTTTTACCCCTTTGAGTGCACATCTGTTTCCTGCCAGGACATAAAACCCAGTCTCCAGACCTCAGTTTACCCATCCATGAAATGGGTCCTTCTCCTTCCCAGTCCACCTTGCGGAGGTTGCCTCGAGGGCAAAGCAAAACCTAAATGGGAAAACTCTCTGGGGAAAACAACAGTTCAGAGTGCCACCCAGGAGCCAGGCATTAGTGTTATTAATAAAAGCCAGATAGGTCTCCTCGTTTGCCTCTGCCTCCCTCCCTGGAGTCCCCCACCCCTGCAGGCCCCCTGACCTCCTCTCCACGTCTCTGCCTTGACAGCCTCCTCCCCTGCTGATGTTCCCACTAAAGCCATCTTCCCTCCCCGCCCCCACCCCGCCCCGCTTGCCCTGCATCTCCATGTCTGCTGAGGGATGAAGTGCCCGGCTAATATAAGCGTGTTTACATTAAAATATAAGGACAATTACACCAGCCGATCTAATAGTCGGCTCTGTATATGTTACCAAGTACTTAGGGCTCTCTTTTGGAAAGCCATTATGCCCATGTGATTCCCCTCAAAGCCTTTCTTGAGGATTTTGTTTTGACAGGAGGGCATTAAGGGGTTGAAACTGATAGCATAAGCACACCACTTACACGCTTTGATCAAATCGGTCCATAATTCTCTTGAAGAAAGTCTTGTATATATTAGGAAGGAAATTAATTTTATTGCTGCTGTGGCTTTGCTGGTTAATGGCCCAGCAAGTCGGCCGGCCCCAGAAGGCGGGCCGTGGGAGGTGGGTGTACTGCTTCCCTCCCAGGCTCACGGTCCACGGCCGCAAGGGGAGGACGATCCGGCAGGCACTGGGCAGAGAGAGCCCCGGATGCTGCAGGACTTGGGGTGCGAGTGGCTGCAACCTGCCCCCTCTGCCCTCTCCTCTCACCGGGGTTGTCGCTGCTGAGACGCATGTGGGGTGCACACTGCATGATGTGGCTATGGCCCAAGCCCCGAGCACGTGTCACAAGCTCTCAGGATTGGGGGGAATTTAAATATGTACCATAATTTGGAAGACCTAGAGAGTGGAATGGTAGCATCCATTTATTTGTGCTATTAGGAGACAAAGTTAGAGAGAGGAAGAGAATTTAAATAGCAGCGGTGGGATCTGCCCATCATCCCACTGAATAAGCACATGCCCCAAAGTGGGCATAATGTTCCAGACGGGAACAGGGCCTCCTGGGTTCTCCCTGGTTCCTGTGTGCTGAGATTGAGTCTAGCGGTTACGATGACAATTTTTGCACAACATGCCCCCAAATGCCAGCCAGCCACTTCATCTGCACACTACCAATGAGGAAATACCAAACTGTCCCTGTACCTGAGGGACCACGGTGCTTAAAGGAGCATCCTGTGTGTGTGTGTGGTTTTCGCCCTTCTCGCTGGTTTTAGGACTTCACTTCCCCACAAAAGATCCTTGTACTTTAAAAAAAAAATAAATTCAAGTAGATTTTTAAAAAATAAACAAACCTATGAAAACCATCATTGACATCACCGTCAGGTGGGAAGAGCAGAGCGTGGGGGAGGGACAGATGACACGGCAACACAGATGTTGGTCATTGTTGAAGCTGGTGGTAAGTACCACGGGACGGGCACTTATACTAGTCTGTTTACTTTGTGTTTGAATTTGTTATAATAAAAATTAAAGGAAAGTCTTAAGGCTGGTCTTATAATGGCCTCATTTCTATTCTCTTGAAGTCTAGAAGGCTTACTGGAGTGGGAGAGAGAAGGATGGAATGCAGGTCTCGCAGCAGAAATTGAGCCTAACCCTTCACTCAGGACATGTCGTATGTGAGAAAATCATTGAGCACATGTGTTTTGATTTTTTGCTTTTTTTTTCCTGGTGTAAAAAAAGGGTGGAGGACTTTTGGGCACAGAGGGGCAAGGCATGAATTTTGCAGTCAGGTGACCATATTCCGATCCCAATGCTGTCACGGTGGGTCCTTAAGCAAGTGATTTGGCCTCTTTGAGTGTCAGTTGCTTCATCTGCAAAACAGGGATAATAATGGCTTGGCAGGATTACGTGATAACAGCACAGATACGGTGCTTGGCACAATTGAGGCACACAGTAAATAGTTGCTGTGGTCCACATGTGCAAGTCTTTGCCACTCAGCAGAAACTCTCCTCTTTCTAATAACATCGTTCTTGTTTTCCCCTGGGGAACTGCTCTTCCCCTAACTCTCAGTTCATGGGGTTTAGGTGCTATGACTCCACTCCCAACTACAGAAATGGGATGGCCAATGATAGTGCCTTCCTGCGTTGGGGATTCGCACATGCCATGTGACCATGTTAGAACCAATGGGATGGATGCATCATAGACTTGTGCTTGTTCTTTCGATGGAGAGGCATGCTCTCTTATCAGATGTGAGGATGCAAGCGTAGAATTGTTGGAGCCACCACTTTGCAAAAGACAAGACTGAGGAAGACTTACCATAGAGAGGGAGAGAGAGAAAGACACACAGTCCTGAAAGAAAGCCAGAAAAAGACCCAGTCCCTGGATCAAGCCGTTCCTAAAACCATTGCATTTAGCTAATCAATTGCCTTTTGGGCTTAAGCTACTCATAGGTTTTCTGTCACTTGCAGTGGAAAATTCTAGCTGATACAATTACTATTGCCATTGTTATAATTATCACTTGTCAGTTACAGTAGCCTGTTTTTGTTACTATTTTGTTACTAATATAAAGCTTCCTTCTGAGATGTCGCTCTTTGGAATCTGTTAATCTAAGATGATATTATCCACCCAGTTTTGTAATTTGTATTATTTGTGGTGTTTCTTGTCTTCAGTATCATTGCTACATCATAAATATGCCTAAGGACTCTGGTCTAATGCGCCGAAGAGGGAAAAGAAAGAGACATTATCCTACCGTGCTAATTCCCAAAATGCCCAGCCCCTTGGCAGGACCCCTTGGGGCAAGTCCTGGTAACAAGGTAACATCCAGGAGAAGAGGTCCTGGACCTCATTGGCACACAGCTCACATTCCAGTTATCTGTTGCCACGTAACAAATTAATAGTGTAAAACAACAATCATTTTATTAAGCTCATGGATTCTATGGGTCAGGAAGTCAGACAAGGTGCTTGGGGATGACTTGTCCTTCTCTGGGATGTCTGGAGCTTAAGCTTGGAAGACGTTTGGCTGGCAATAACTTGAACAGTGGGTGCTGGAATCATAAGGAAGGTTCTCAATCCTATGTTTGATGTCTAGGCTGGGATCACTGGAATGCCAGGCTCAGCTGGAACTGTCAACAGAAATACCTGCATGTAGCTTGGGCTTCTCCCAGGATGGCAACGGGGTTCCAAGAGGGAATATCTCAAGAGAGAACATCTAGAGAAGATGCATCCCAAGAGAATTAGGAGGAGGCTGCATGACCTCTTCTGACCCAGCCTGAGAAATCATGCTGTGTCATTCTACCACATTTCACTGGTTACACATGGGTCCACTAAGCCCACCCCACATTCAGGTGGAAGGAATTAGGCTCCACCTCTTGGTGAGCAAGTGGCAAAGAGATGTTGCAGAAGAGCATGACGAGCAAGAGATATTATCGCGGCAACTTTGGAAAATACTGTTGACCATGGTTCACGGCATTGCCACCATACCCAGGGTAGATGCCGTACCCAGTGTTTACTGAGAATGTATGATGTGGCCGACACTGAGCCCACCGATTCATAGGCACAATCTCGTTTCATCCTCACAGCAGCTACCATCTTTATACTACAATGACAGTGGAGGAAATCGAGAGGGAAAGCAACTTACCTGCCCAAGGTCACCCTGCTAGCAAGTGAAGGAGCTAAAATTTCAAACCCAGGCCAGCACGAACCTAGCCACACTCTCAATAGCAGGCTGTTTTGCCTACAACTTTCCTTTTCTTCTTCTTCCTTGAACCCTCTCTGCCTGTCCTTGAGAAATTCTTCTGTCTTCCAAGAAAGATCCTGCTCTATTTTCACCTGATTTCATCAAGACGCATAGAGATTAAGAACACCATCTCTGCTCTCACAGGTAAAGCAGGGACTGCAACTTCAATCTGACAGATGGGAAAACCAAGGCCCGCAGAGGGAAAGTGACTTGCTAGGGTCACACTCAAGGTCACTGGCTCAAATTACTAATTGGTTTATGGTTTGCACATCACCCTTGAACAGTACCTCGACTGGGCCTCCTGCGATACGTGACGGAGGGTCCCTGCTGGCTGTGTTTTCCTTGACACGACCGGAGCGTCTCTTCTACCCTTCGTCCCATTGGAGGATTCCCTGTCTGCAGTCGGGCTGCTCCCATGGCTGTCAGGAACATAAATGATGGGTTCCTTGGCCTCTGTTTCTTCCCAACTCTCCCAATCTCCCTTTCCTCTACCCTAATCCAGCTCCGGCCTCCCAAGATATCTCATCTCCCCAGTGGGGGATTGTGGCACATCCAGAGAGTGTCCAGCCCTAAGAAATGTTTACACTAGAGATTAGCATTTATCTCTATACTTTCAACCTCTCTCCCCATGCTCAGTGCTGCTGTCTGCGTCGAGGAAGGAGGAACAGTTGTCCCGAGATGACAGCCAGCCTGGCTGGAGATCCCTCCCTGGCATCTGGGTCCCCTGAACCTCCATTCTCGCCATCTTTGGGGTCAGTCCTCCTGTGCCATTCTTGTTCAACCTTTGAAAATCCCAGCGTTTCTGGATGAAGGCCAGAGCCTCCCTAAAAATGTACGTCTGCACCCTCTTTTTAGAGGGGACTTTTGCTTGTGGGTATTTGAACCACAGAAGCCCTTTGATCCAGAAACCGTACTACTGAGGAGCCTTATTCTACAAAAACTCTCACATGTCTCTCAAAGATACAAGCACATTCATTTCAACATTTTTTTGTATTAATGAAAAATTAGGGGAAAAATATCTTCATTAATAGAGAAAAGCCTAAATAAACCCTACTACATCCATACTCTGGACTAGTAGGCAGCCATTCAAAGGAATGTGGTCAACTTGGATGTTCCAACCGGAGATGTTCAGATTATATAGTGTTTCCTTTAAGACCCAGTAGGAAAGGGATGGCCCATTTAAACTTGGTCATGAAAGATCTGGAAAGATAAATAACAAATTGTTGATGGTGGTTACTTTGGGGGAATGGAGGGAAAGGAAGGAAAATTCCCCTACTTTCCTATTATCTTTTTCCTATTATCTTATTATCAATAAAAATGCATTTACATATTGCCCTAGATTTTTAGAAAGAAAAGTCTTCTCTTTCCTGTTTCCTCCCTTCTTTCTTTTCTCAATGTGTCCCTGAACTCCAGAGTTTTCTCTTCCGATGGGCACCACTCCCACCTACCACAAGTGGCTAAAAATACCAGGGACTGGGCGTCCTTCAGGGGACTTGGTTGCAGCTGGAGGGAAGCCTGCTAGCCGAGAGAGAGGGAGGGAGCCCTGGACTTAGAACTGGAAAGTCCTGATTCAATTCCAAGCTCTATAACCACGGGGTAGGTTGCCTTAGGCAATTGGGTCCAGGTTTTTCTTCCCGCCAAAGGCAATAATGACAGTACCGCAACAGGATGATTATAAAGATGCTATTTGAACACGCATTTGGCGCAGTGCCTGGCACGTGCGGGGTGCCCATCGTGTGTCATAACTTCCATTTCTAAACTCCAGGAAATTAGTGTTTCCTGAGAGGTTCACATCCATCCATTTGGCTTTAACAGAGGAAAGGTGTCTAAGGCAGGCTGCTAACAACATAGCACTCCCCTTCCTCTGTACTTAAGTCCCCCCATGTCCCAAGCTCTCCTGATCTCCTGTGGATTCAAAGGCCAGTAGGGGGGAGGCTCACAGCGTGGCAATGGCCTAATTGTCCCCACACCCCCAACCATCTGATAGAACACAGCTGTCCAAGAGGGGAGAAGGCACATTAGATAAGACAGTCAAACAAAGGCTATGCTTTGTATATTTGATTTGTCTGACCCAATTCCCAGGCCCCACAGGAATAGGCTAAGGGCTGGGGGATGAGATGAGGAAGAGGGCATGGCTTCCATCTCTCCACTGAGACTGTCCCAGTCTTCCTGGACACCTCGCTGTCTCATTGGGGTCACCCCTCCAAGAGCTCTGAGTCTGCAGGCTGACAGACCTCAGTTCAGATCCTGATTGTGCCTCCATGTGGCATTGCCCAAGTTGAGTTGTTTCCCCAAGACTCAGTTTCCTCAGCATGTGAAATGGGTTTAAAAAAATGCCCATCTTGGAACATATGAGATCTTGTGAGTAAGATGTGGTTAGCAACAATGGTGGATTCTTGGTCGTCCTCCCTCCTTCCTTGCCTTCTAGGGAGGGAAGTGGGGATATTTGTCTTCCTGGGGTCTGAATCCTGTTCAGTGGCCCCAGGAGCCCAACTATGCCAGGCTCACAATTCACAGGCTGTGTCTTGTGGCCCCTTCATTTGATTACCTAGGAAGGTCAGGTGGGAGTAAAGACCACTGTCCGGGTCCTGTGGGATTCCTTCATGAAAATCATCTGCTTCTGCCAAAACTGGTAAAGCCACAAGCAATAAAACGTCAAGGGCATGAGAGAAGGAAATCATGCAAGAAAAAAGCATAAGTACCATTCTCAGACCTAAAATCAAGTGAAAGGACCTCAGAAAACACTATATTTCTTTTCTTTCTTTTTTTTTTTTTTGACACAGAGTCTGGCTCTGTTACCCATGCTAGAGTGCAGTGTTGTCATCATAGCTCACTGCAACCTTAAACTCCTGGGCTCAAGTGATCCTCCTGCCTCAGCCTCCAGAGTGGCTGGGACTACAGGTATGCCATGACACCTGGCTAATTTTTCTATATTTTATAGAGACAGGGTCTTGCTCTTGCTCAGGCTGGCCTCGAACTCCTGAGCTCAAGGGATCCTCCTGCCTCAGCCTCCAGAGTAGCTGGGACTACAGGTGTGCCATGACACCTGGCTAATTTTTCTATATTTTATAGAGACAGGGTCTTGCTCTTGCTCAGGCTGGCCTCGAACTCCTGAGCTCAAGCAATCCTCCCACCTCGGCCTCCTAGAGTGCTAGGATTACAGGCGTGAGCTACCTCACCTGGCCCAAAATATATATTTATTTTTCTTTTAGGAAGGCATCTTGTGGAGTAAAGCATGATACTTTTGTTTCTTATAAATTGATTCAGAATGGCTGTGAAGTGAGTCTTACTTTGACATTTGAAAATTGTCAGAAGGCTCCTATGACAACTGGCATCTAGAACGGGTGGGTTTATCATCTGTGCTAAAAGAGGGTAACAAACAAAACACCAAACTCATAAAAGGACCAGAAATCTATGTATATTTGCACCCTAAAGTCGGATTCTCAGGCACTTAAAAGTTATATAAACATGTGATAGTATTATAATCATTTATGTCTTTTTAAAAACCTTATTCATCCTACTTATCAAATTTGTTTAGTCTCCATCTGCCATAGAATGCCAGGTGCACGGGGTCAGATTCTGGATTTGTTTCCTCCTCCTCTATGTCGCCAGCACCTTGGACAGTGCCCGACACAACGTAGTTACTCAATAAATACTTGTTGTATGAAAAATAAATCATGTGCTTATGGGCCCCTTTCCTTTAACAATTATTTTGTCTTCCTATATTTCTCCTACCCCAGAGATGAAAGAGGTACAGTGCAGTGGTTCAGCTTTGAGCCTCTGGAATCTGGGATCTGCCACGCATCAGCTGTGTGACATAAGGCTTGCAACCACACCTCTCTGAACTTGAGGGTTCGGTTTTAATCTTATTTTGAAATATAATATCCCTTCTAAAGACCATAGCAAATATATACGAGCAATTTAAAGAGCAATGATAAAATAAACACCAATGAAACAGCATTGGAAGTGTCTCAGAAATCCTCCCAGGCCCACCCTTCCCCTGTTGTATCCATTTTCTTCCCCACCCCCACTGAGAAGTAACCTCTACCCTGAATTTTTCTGTAGCAATCATTCTCTTGCTTTTATTGTTTTATCACATATCTCTGTATCTCTAAATGATATATTGTCTTCATTTTGCCTTTTTGCATTTCATGTATATGGAAACGTGCTGTATACCTCCCTCTGTGCGCTGTGTTCAGGCTCAAGGTCATGTCTCTGAGAGTGCTCCATCTTGAAGTACACAGCTATAATTCATTCATTCTCCACTGTCGACTGGTGTTCCAGTATGTGGATACGCCACACTTTAATTATCCATTCAACTGATGACAAACCTTTGGACCGATTCCTGGTCGTGGCTTACAAATGACGCTGCTATGAGCATGGCCATGTGTGTCTCCCAGAACACACGTTCAGGAGTGTCCCCAGGGCACACACCTGAGCATGGGGTTACTGGCTGCTAGGGTGTGTGCATCAGCAACCTCAGTAGGTGAGGCCACACTGTTTCCCAAAGTGGAATGTATCAATTTATACCCCCATCAGCACTCAATGAGCCCCTTGTTATTTCACATTCCCATCAACACTTGCAATTAGAGCTAGAGGTTTTTTTCTTCTTTTTCTCATTTTTCTATTTTAATTTAGTTTATTAGCATTTGATTTTGTTTATTTTTATTTTTGTCTGGCATTGCATTTCGATTTCCTCATAAAGATCAGTTCATGAGGTGAATTTCGGAAGTGATTTCCTTTTTTTGTTGCATCAATTTTATCATAATTATATTTTTTTTATTTTAGAATATTACGGGGGTACAAATGTTTTGGTTACATGGGTTGCTTTTGTACTGCTTGAGTCAAAGTTATAAGTGTGCCCATTGCCCAGACAGCGTGCATTGTACCTGTTATATATGATTTCACCCATCCCCTCCTCCCCTCCCTGCACGATTTCCACTTTACTTCCCTCTGTGCACAAGGGTGCTAATCAGTTAGTTCCAGTTTAATAGTGAGTACATGTGGTGTTTGTTTTTCCATTCTTTAGATATTTCACTTAAGAGAATGGTCTCCAGTTCCATCCAGATTGTTACAAAAGGTGTTAAATCATTTTTTATGGCAGAGTAGTACTCCATGGTACACATATACCACATTTTATTAATTTACTCATGATAGAGCTAGAGCTTTTTCATCCATAAATTGGATATCGTTTTCCTGCCTCAAAACCTCCCTGTGAAAATTCAGTGAGATAAAGCATGTCAAAGCTCTGAACCATAGTTGGCCTCTGTTGGGCCCAAGATACTTTTTCAGGGGCTGCAAAGCATGACTTCCTGTCCAAATAGGGTTGGCCTAAACTGTATACATGTTGGAGAACTGTCAGTAGAAGCAATTAGGAACAACGTATGCAGTAGGTACTCAAAAGATGTTAATTTAATTGATGAGGGAGGAGGACTGAACGAACAGAGAAGTCTCATTGTGGGACCCAGTGATTAATAAGAAGTAACATTTTTCTAGCCCTTAAATTGCTCTAAGATATATAAAGATTGTCTCATTGATTCTCTGGACAGCGCTATGAGGTAGGTACCACCTTGATATCCACTTGGCAAATTAGGAAACCAAGACAGAGAGAAGTTATATAACTCACCCAGGGCCACATAACAAGTTGGCTCAAGAAACCTCTCTCTAAAACACATCATACCACCTTTCCCCTGGAGGGGAAACTTGGCTCTCAGACCAAGGTAAACATTGAGATTTATGAATTTCCAAATTACACGTTGGCCATCACTGGGAAAGGAATTATGTAACCCACCTAGATGTGTTGGTTATGTAGGGGCCAAGCTTCCCCTTGTCCCTTTGAAAGTTCTATGAAAAATCAACTGACAAAAGGCAGATTAATTGGAGAAAAGGCATACAAATGTATTAACAAGCATGGGGGAGAAGGAAGAACCACGGAGTGATCCCTCTCCCCTGCTCTCCAACGGGGTACAGAAGTTTATATACCAGCTTGAGGTTACAGAAAGAATGGCGACTTCCAACTGTGGCAAAACAGATTAGGGAAGGGGGAGAAGAGGAGACCTGGCCAGCAAAGGTGGTCTTGTTATGTAGATGAAACCTCACAGGTAGCAGCCCTCAGAGAGAATAGTTGGTTTCTTTCAGACCTTTAAAGGTGTCACACTCTCAAAGAATCTTTCCTAATCTGGGAGAAGGGACAGCCTCAGGGAAAACCTGACTTCATCAATGCAGATTGTCTCTCCAGACGCAAATCTCCCCCACAGAAGACAGCCTTTCAGGGCTACTTCTATCTGCAGGCCCTCTGAATGGCCATCTCAAAATATATATATTGAAGAAGTTTATTTTGGGATAAAATATTTTGATTTCCTTCAGTTATGTAATTCCTTTGTGAGATCTGCAAAGGTGGTAGTGATGGCTTTGCCTTGGGTAGAGAAGACTAGACAGGAGGTAGCTGTCATTTTCAGGGAGGTGGGAAATGAAAGAGTTAAAAGGAATCAGATTGGACCTGCATTGAATTCAGGAGAATTCACCATGTGTGCAATTAGGGAGAGAGAGAGAAAAGCAGATTCAAGAGCGCAGATGGTTCTCCCCACCTCTCTACTCCCTGAGCATCCACTCAGGGTGAAGGTCAGATGGGAGATGTGTCACTGGGGTCCCTGCAGGAAACCAATGGCAAAGCCAAGGCTGTTGAAATGAGGAACAATTTGCAGAGGAGTGGGCAGGATTTGGGAAAACAACCAGGGAAAGTAATGTACCCTGAGACTATTAACAGTGGGGAGCAGCCACTGCCCTCAGCCTGCAGGGGCAGGAAGGAAATGGTGTTACCAGAACCTACAAAGAACTGAAGCTGGGGTTGTAGGTATAGGAAGGCAGCCTCTGCCAAACCACAGCCCATCAGGCAGGGAAGAGAAGGAGCAAATATCGCTCTTCCTCTGCACCCCTCTGAGACAGAGACCAATTACATAACTCATCCAGTGTCCTGCTGGTGACTCCCTTTGGCCAAATTTAACCAGAATCCAAAGGGCAAGAGACCCCGGCTTACTTATGCCATGGTGGTCAACCTTTGAGAGCAGGGTGAGGAAGAGTGAGAAATGGATCTGATGAGCAAATAAGGACCCGTCCACCATCCCTTACCCTTTCTGTTCTCATGAGCCTCCCCTCCTGTGAGCCTCTCACTCATCTGAGTCTAACTGCAGAGTTTAAAGATATTCGTTGTAATACAACATGGCCCTGAAGGTTGGCAAGCCAAATGCTTCACCAATGCTCACATCAAGCAATTGATTCCAACTTTGGAGAAGAAAAATAACCTTTTAGGCCTGATTGGGATACATTATGTTGGTCATTAAACTGACACTTTCTGAGGAATTTTCATGAGTCATGCTGGCTTTAGAAAGGTCCCCACAGCATTAGAAGAGACTCCACTATACATAAAGGTCCAACAAAGGGAGACAGATGGCAGATTATCTAGAGATGGATTTGTAAAGGTTATTCTAGGATGCTCCAGGACTCAATGCATTCAGTAGCATCCCAGGAAAAGAAATGCATCCAGCAGCACCCTGGAGTCCCATATGCCAGCCCAGAAATGGGAATAAATGATCTGTAGTTGCTAAGTTGGGGAATGGGTTTTGCAGAAGAGGTTGCCCATGAAGTACTTGTCAGGGTCTGCCTGCAGTTGACACATGTGAGGCTTGGCATGACTATGTTGCACCTTCTTCTAAAGAAAGTGCTGCGCTGTCCTTAGAAGTGTCTCTGAGGGGGAGTAGGGACCTTGCAATAGTGGATTCTGGGACATCTTAGATGCTGGGAGCGCAGGCTGCAGAGAGTCTTCAGCTGTCAGCCCCTTTGGGGTCACATCAGGTACAGAGAGCTGCATAGCCCATGGCCACACTCTTCTGGGAGGGGCCCACCTCTAATGACCCATGGAAGCAGAAGCATAAAGACTTGACCATTTTGACCCTACTTGAGATAATTTTAAAGGACCATTTTAGCTTTAGAACTTCCATTCAGTCAGCTAGGGCTTTGAGCCTTAGTCCCCCAGCTCAACCTCCACCAACTCTTGTGTCCTTCTCCTGCCTTCCACAGGCATCGATTAAGAGTATCTCCTAATAAAAACTCCTGCTTGCCAAACTCTCAGAGTTGGCTTCCCAGGGAGCCCAACCAGCAACACTTGCTAACTGTGTTGATATTGGACGACTTGCCTGATCTCCCTATGCCTTGTTTCCTTTGTGGAAAAATGGGGGTGAGAAGAGTGCTTACCTCATCAGCTTGTTGAGAGCATTAAGTGAGATATTAATATTTGTGAAGCGTCTAGCACAGAGTCTAACATGCAGTAAGCATTTAATAATCATTCACTATTATTGTTTTGATTAGTTTTCCACCCATGAACACAACATCATGGTAGGAGGAGTTCTGCTGGAGAAGTTCTAATAATATCTGAGCATTGCTCATATCTACTTGTGACAGATATTTTCCATGTGCCCTCTAGGTCCACTCCCTGCCCTTCTCCGTCTGGCTGTGTGCCTGGGAGGCAGACCCATATGGACTGCACCAAAGAGCTCCCAAGCTCACCATCTTCTGGTTGGGTTTAGCTGATGGGAAGCTCTAGCAGGAGATAGGAAGGCAGAAGTAGGGTTAGGTTGGGGCATCTACTTTAGGGTGTTTGCTTTGGGCTAGACGTGACCTCAACCAAGGGTCACTACTTCTCTCAAGTAGCCGCCTCCACAAGTGTTTGTCCATGAGTTCCAATAACTGCTACTTCCTCTCATCTCTTTAAACCTAGGACACCCTCCCCCCACAAATTTGCTATTACCATTGACAAAGCATTCCCTTACGCTTATAGTATCCCTATATCCTACTCACACTTATATAAATAGTCTCCTTATTAAATTCTTCTCAAATTACCCAATTAATTTGTGGCACTGCCTTTCCTTCTGAAACCCCTGAATGGAATATTATTTGTCATTCAAAAAAATTTACTTAGTCCACACCGTGGGCTGAACAATATACTGGAGCCTAAATCAACTCAGTCTTTAAATGCTATAGCATGATGGTCCCCAAATCCCTGGGGCTTGAGCAAGTAAAGCAATTTCACCTACCTTGGAAGACTGGACCTGATGCAGAGCTCACACTCAGATGCTAATGAGCTACCCACATTCTGCTTCTTTCAAAGACATTTCCATTCCCAAACTTGCAGGGGAAACTGCAGTAATCCTGTTCTTGGCTTTGTCCACCAAGCACTGTGCAGAATTTAGAAGTTGAAACCCAGTCAACATAAATTGTAACTCCAATTATTTTTATAGGGCCAGCTGTTTTTCCCCCATAAATGAAGACTAGGGAGGAAGAGGGTAGTGCTTAAGCCAAAGTTGTACATTTCTTGCTGGTAGAATGTCAGGTAATGTAACCCCTGGGTTGGAAAAGCATTTTGTGGTAGTATACAGCCTTCTCATACAACCTTACTCATTGTCACCCTTCACCGATACCAGTGGAGAAGGAGGGCCCTGGAACAGCCAAGTAGAAGCAGAGTCGGTGTGGCAAATCCCCAGCCAATTTGTTCTGAAGCATGACACCTATTAATCGTGGCTGAGAAGGGTCCAAAACGGTCTGTTCCTTTCCCCTTGAGAAAAACCTTCCCCTTGTCCAACTTCCAACTTCCTTCCTGTAGAGCATGAAGTTGCGATGGAAACAGTCAACCCTGTTTATTTTGCCTGTAACATAGCCCTGGCCAGCGGACTGAGCACTGGACAAAATGATGTGTTCCAATGGCAGCTGCCCTGAGGTCCGGATCTGAGATCTGAGAATGGGGTTGTGGCTACTCCATGGAAGCTGATGACACTGGGAGAGTTTGGGGGTGTTTATTTCTTTGCCATGCAAGCAACATTCAGAGACTTGCTAGCTCACAGGACCATCCTACCAGCTCCCTAAATCCGCCTCAGAAAAACAAAGCAAAACAAAACAAAACAAAATTGGTGGGAGTAATAGTTCAGGATAGAGGTTCAGCTGCTATAGCAAAAGCTAAAATAAATGGGGCTTAAACAAGATATAAATTTAGTTCTCTCCCTTGTAATAGTCTGAGCATAGTAGTGATCCAGAACTTTTGGGGTGGCTCCTCAGAGTGGGAGACTCAGGCTCTTTGCCTCGAGTTTCTCTGCCATCTTCAACATACGGCCAGCCCGCCATGGTCTAGGAAGGCTGCTGCTCACTGAGGGAAGAGGGAAAGAGGAAGTGGAAGATACATTCCCGCTCTTTGGTAGCACAACCAGGAAGTTGTATATGTTATTCCTTCTTACATCCCATCAGCCAGAATTTAGTGACATGGCCATGGATAGCTACAAGGGAGACTGGGAAATGTAGTTTTTATCTGGGTGGCCATGTCCTCACCTGCAACTTGGGATTTTATAAGTAAGCCTCTGCCCGTGTAGAAGTCTAATACAGTGGTTTAAAGTGTAGATTTTGGAGATAGGCATCGAAGATTTGACCCCGGTTCCCCCAAATTTCTTCCTATAGCTGATGGACACTGAGACAGAAATATCCACAGTGACCCCTGGGGTCAGGAGAGAGAATATGTAGGAGGGTAAGAGGGGGATATTGGTGAGATGGGATGGTGCCTGATCACAGAAGAGCATGAATGCCTGGCTAAAGTCCTGTGGGCACTGGGGAGCCATCAAAAGTTCTTGAGCAGGAGAGGAGAAACCTAATCAAGGCCTGATTACAAAAAAAGTGGTTTTAGTGGGACATTTCCTGGCCCTGGGTGTGGTCCATGAGAGAGCCTCATGCCTCCTGACAGCTATGTGGACAAGACATGGCCATGTCTCAATAAAACTTCATTTACAAAAATAGGCAGCAGACCACATGTGGCGCATGGACTATAGTTTACCGACTCCTGTTACAGAGAATTCTTTAAGAGTCAGTCCATTCTGCTGTAAAATAAAGACTCCAGTCAATACAAGGCTTGGGAATGTGTCTCGCTGTCTTCTCTTCATGTGCCACCGTACCCTCCCCATAGCCAGTGGCAGGTTCTGAGTTTGTGGGACCTGAAGTTGATACTATTCCAGGGGTCTGTTTTAGGAAAAGAAAACAAAATTATGGGTGCCAAATTAGGTACAAAAGCGAATATTTATTTATCATGAGAAAAGAGATCACAACAAATTTTCAAAATCCGACAAAGATCATAAATGACAGAAAACCTATTAAACTATAATATTTTTATTAATGAACTGCCTGGCACATTGTATAATATTTTTTCCTACATTTCTGGTGCCCTGCATATTCAGCCTTTTTATATAACAGTTATTTTTTTAAAAAATATAATTTATGCTAGAGAATCTAATCTTTCCTCTAGCAAGGATTTTTCTTTCACTCCCCATATATTTCTGGGACCAAGTGACATAGGACGTGCTCGTACCACAACCTGGGCAGTAGGCATATTCCTAGAAGCCACTAAGGCAGCTGGCAATAACTTAACTATACAGAGAATAACTGCAAACCACAGAAAAATATACCGCTAAACCAAAACTAAACATATTACCAATTCAACTTCCCCTTAGATGGAACTCCAGAATGCCTGAGGCCACGGCTGACAGGAGAGAAAGTATTATATAATGGAGAGGAAGGGGAAGTTGGAGTGGAAAAAGAAAAGGGTCTTAACCCTTCCTTTTGCAAATTTTACAAAACATATGGGCAAGTGCACATGGTACTGGACCCTTCCTCAGCAGGGGAAGGGGCTCATGGGTGTGAGGGGCCCTGAAGTCTATGCAGCCCAGCAAATCAACCCATGTTCCACAGTACTGAGGCCCGGGTACGTGCTCATACCAGGAGTGGTTGAAGAGGCACAGGGATCCTAGACTCCCAGACTCCTTTGCAACAGCTTCGTGCTCCACCCTGGAACAGCAACCAGTTCCATGCCAGGCCCCGTTTTTCAAAGGAAATTAAATCCAAGCAGCCCACACTTTGTAATAAAGTTAAGGTTATACACAGAAAGTAATTCTGCCTTGGCTTCCAGGAGTCCCTGTGGAAAATATATGTGTCCATTTTTAAAGCAAAAAATTAATAAGCCAAACAAGCTCACTAAAAGAAACTCTGAAACTTGTTCCAACGAAACCTTTGCCAGAGTCAGCAAAGTCTCCCCCGCCTACTACTCCAGAGGCACAGAGGTTTCAAGTTCCGGTTTAAATTTGGATACTGTCTTTTTCTGATGGGATTTGAAAGTTGCGGGAAATAAAAAAAAAAAAAATCAAGTTCTCCCTCTCGGATTAGGAAGTATCCGCAGCAGAATCCGTTTCCTGAATTTCATAAACAGAGAAGATAAATTATTACTAAAAAGGTAGTAAACCAAAAACCAGCATGCTTGCTTCAAAGAGGGGATCACAGGTAACTGGGAGGAAAGATTTCTCTCAACTCTGTGTTTCAAAAATCCCGGGAAGAACCAAACCTCATTAAAAACTTGGTCTGTTCAGAAGCTTAGCTAGATGGGGATGAGGGGGAGAGGTCATTTCTCTTGAGTACATTTTCTAAAAGTGAGGGCTTTTCCACTGTTATTAGGACTGTGACCAAAAAGAGATTGGAAAAAGCAATGTGACATATTCTAGGGCAACATCAATCATTAGACTATGAAACTGTAGGGAAAGTAGATATATTAGGTAAGATCTAGATTAAGCCACCTTAAAAAAGAGACTGCTAAATACAGTGGCTGGAATATGATAAGAATTTACTTTTAATGAAAGTAGAAATCTGCATAGGTGGTCTATGGCTTGGTGGCTCAACAAGATCGGGAACCTACCTTCCTTCCATCTGTGGCTCTGCCATCCATAACATGTGACACCCAGCTTGTGATCCAAGGTGGCTGCCCTAGCTCCAGACATCAGGTCTGCATTGCAGCCATTGAGAGGGCCGAAGTAGGAAGGGGAGGACACATCTTTTCCTTTCAAAGACATTACCTTGAAGCAGCATGCATCATTTCTGCTTGGATTTAATCACGTTGTCACACCTAGCTGCAAGGGTGGCTGGGGAATGTAATATTTATTCTAGTTAGCCAAGTGTCTAGCTGAAATCTGGAGGGTCTATTACTAAAGAAAGGGGAGAGGAGTATTCAGAGATATTTAACAGTCTCTGCCATGACAGTCAACTGGGGGAGGGGTACCCTGTGTATGTGCTCATCAACCCCACTGACCAATAATACAGATTGTGCTCTCCCTACTCTCTAGACATGCTTTTATTCAATACATTTTTGAGTGTCTAACATACCCCAGATGCAATTCTAGCAACTAAGTCCCTGTTCCAGTGTGTGTACATCCTAGTGGGTAGACTATAAAAATAAACAAACAAATGAATAAAGTTTTCAAATAAGAGTAATCAGTGCAGCTGAAATAACACAACAAGGTGATACAGTAGTGAGAGCCTCAGGGACAATTCTAGTCCTAGAAGGTCTCTCTGGGGAGGCGACATTTAAGTAGAGATCTGCATCGTATAAAAGGGACAGCCATGAGAAGATACGGGGGCAGAGGATTCTAGGAACAGCCAGTGCTATGGGCCAGAGGTGGGAGTGAACACAGCTCGGTCAAGGAACAGAAAGAGGCCATCGTGGCTGGAGTGCAGAGAGCAAGGGAAATGCTATAAGAGATGAGGCAGAAGAGGCAGCCAAGGGTTAGATCACATAGGGCCTTAAAGGGCACAGTAAGGAGGTTGCTAAGACTCTTCTCCCTGAGGCAGGGCCAAATACATAGCTTGCCTTGACTCAGCTGACCTTGCAGAAGTTGCTATGACTTTGCAGAGGAAAGAGCTAAAGCGTGTTGGATTACGAATTCCTGATTGGGTTTCATCAATGTGTTTGTCCACTTTGTAGAGCGTTCTATCCTCTGGGCAAACATTTGCACCCTTTCCGATCATTCCTTTGCCAACAGAGCTCTCAAAGGAAATCAGGGCAGGTGGTAGTACCGCCACTTGATGAACAGGCATAACTTCAGAGAGGTGAAGTGGCTATTCCAAGATCACACAGCCAACATGTGGAAGTAGAAAGACTAGAAACTTGTATTTCAGTTTCAAAACAATCTATCTTGTATCTACTCCCAAAAGAAATTAGGCATAAAGAGAAACAAACAAAAAATAATCCTTGTGCTTAAATAAGATGCACATATTTTTAATATAAAGAGGTATAAATACCACATATATACATGCAAATATAGATATAAATATAGATATATAGATAGATTAGTTACGAAAGTGTGCATTCCACACAGAAAACTTGGAAAACACAGAAAAGTACAAAGGAAAAAAATGTAGTTGGCCCACAGTCATTTCACTCCATAATGGCCACTGTAAAAATTTGATATATATCCTCCCAAGGTATTTTCTATGGCTATACAAGTCATATTTCTTTTACAAAAATAAGATCAAATTGCACATAATGTTTTGCAGCTGCTCTTTTCACTTTTTCATATATTGTAAAAATTTTCCCATATTATTAAATATTTCTCTATCACATGATTGTAAATGACTGCCCTGACATTTAGTCACTTGACCCAAGAATTTACTCAAATCTCCTCTCTTCTTGAGCATGCAGGTTAATCTAAACGCCTTAGCTTGGTCTGCAAGGACTTGCATGATTTGGGCCTCTGCCTACACACCAGCATCCTGCAGCCACTTTCTCCCACACACTGTGCCTCAACCTCTTGTCTTCTTTGATTCCCCCACATAATGCTCCAAGCTTTTTCCTCATCTCAGGACGTTGGTGCACGCTGTGTCTTCCATTCTTCCAGCAATTGGCTCCTGACTGACTAAATGAATGAATCGGTTTGTCTGACTCCAAAAGGGAGTGTGCTATTACCCGCTAACGCTGATATAACTTTGCAGCAAAACAACCAGTATGTTTATATTAGACTGGGCGCAGCTAGGGGCTGAGGGGTTGGGAGGTATTTGATAGACTCAGCTTCTTTTGTCAGAGTACGATTGGGATTTTTGCCATCTTAGTTGATTGTAACAGCATTATAGACTGCTGCCTGCTTACCATAGAGGCTCAATTGCATGCTGATTCTTATTATGTAAGGGTGTGTGTGTGTGTGTGTGTGTGTGTGTGTGTTTACAGTGCACTGAACATCTCCTATCTTCCCCTGAAGATCCCCTCCCTACGCTCTGCATCCTGCTATGCAGATATGAGGCTAATTCTATGGACTGCATCTCCATGCTCCCTTGTCCTCTGGCTTCTGTTGAGTTCTTCCCATGCATGACACCAGCAGAAATTCAGAGGGCAGGAGGAATGTAAAATCAGGGTGTTAATTCTCCTAGCCCCTTAGCTCCTTCTCTGCAGTGTTTGCTATTGGTTGGTTCGGTCTCTCTACCTATGGACAGGTGGAGAGTTGACAGGTAGCCCCTGGCAGAAGTGTCCCTCGTTACTTAGCTAGTTTTTCCAGGTCCTAGTTAACCACTTCAGAACTGGGGGTGGTAAGGGCTCCTCACTTGTACTGCTGTTCTCTTGTCAACCTGATTGTGCTTGGAACTACATTTCCCAGAATCCCCTTCCCATATGGTTCTGGGTTGGAGTTGGCCAACGGTGAACTTGGGTGAGATATGGGAGGTGGAAGTGAGGTAGCAGCCATTACACTTTGAATGTTGGTTAGAGGCAGGAGGAGACAGACACAGAGGGACCCATTTCTGTTCTGTGTCCAGCTCTTATCTGCTGACCAACAGCCACCTGAGGCCCATGACCACATGTTTTGCTGCCAACTGATAGAAGTGGTAGCCAGGAAGACCCAACAACCTTCTATAGACTTCAACAGTGATATTCCTTTGCAGATCTACTCCAGCAACTGGAACTGCCAGGCTTAGGATCTCCCTGCAAGCTTCAACCCATTCACTCAGGACTAGTTAGTGACCTGTCCCTGTTCCTTTGACGCCCCTTTCAGACCTTCTTTTCCCCAGCAACTCCCACAGTGGTGTGAGGTCTAATCCCCATAATAAATTCCTTATTCCACAAGACTCATAGTGGGTCTACTCTCCTGAGTAAATACAGACTGATATATCACCTTTGCTAGCCCTGAGGAATTGTACCCCACTTACATCTTTTCAGTAGTTAATTTATTCACTCTCCTCAATTGCTTGTTTGAATCCAATATGTCTTTCCTACAGGAACCTGTCTGATACAAAATAGCTGGGAAAAAAACCCACACCGAAATATCATCTGTGATTATCTGTGTGGAAGTAAATACATAGGATACACACACACACACACACACACACACACACAGATGTATGTATAAAATATAATATATGGCACTAACAATTATTTGAATATAATAGTCCCCCTTTATCCACAGGGGATACATTTCCAAGAGCCCCAGTGGATGTCTGAAACTGCGGACAGAACTAAACCTGTATATACTATGTTTTTTCTTATGCATACATACCTATAATAAAGTTTAATTTATAAATTAGGCACAGGAAGCGATTAACAGCAATAGCAAACAATAAAACAGAACAATTATAACTATATGCCATCTTCACTACTCTTGTGCTTTTGGACCATCATTAAGTGAAATAAGGGTTACTTGAACACAAGCACTGCGATGCCTCAACAGTCGCTCTGATAACCGAGATGACTACTAACTGAGTAATGGGTAGGTAGTGTCTACCGAGCAGATATGTTGGACAGAGAGGTGATTCATCTCCCAGGCAGGACGGAGCAGGATGGCACAAGATTTCATCACACTACTGAGAACAGCACACGATTTAAAACTCATGAATTGTTTATTCCTGGGATTTCTCATTTAATATTTTCACACTGTGGTTGAGCGTCAGTAACTGAAACCAAGGAAAGCAGAACGACAGGTCAGAGGGGAACTACAGTACTAACTGAAATGCTGTGACAAAAATTGGTATTTGTCTCTCACTATCCATTCTTCTCTTCTTCCTTTAGTAAGGGGGTCCCCCAAATTTTAGGTAGGAGTATGTTCATCCACCTAAAGACACATTTCCCAGCCTCCCTTGCAGTTAGTGTGGTCATGTGACCAAGCGGAGGCCAATGGGATGCGAGAAGATAGAACAAGCCCGAGCATGTGACACCACAGAGCCGCCATTTCAGCCCAGGATGGCTTATACTTGAACTGATACAGGACAGAGAAACAATCTTGTTTAAGTTATTATCAGTTTGGGTCTTTGTATCAGCAGTTGAAACAATATGTTGGTTAATTCAGATGTCAAACTAAGCCAGGATATTTTTGCTTGGAAATAGGAAGGAATGTTCTCAAGGCATCTGCGTGTGGAGAGAGGTAACGCTGGGAAGTAGGAATATCAACTTCCATTTTTGTATCTTCCACCCTGAAATCCTCTGGCTCAGATCCCCTTCCCTCTTGCACTCCACTTTGCCCCTCTGTGAAACGCAGTTATCTCCCTGCTGTCAGGGTGAGCTTGGCGGAACAGTCATCAACATCACTCAGGTATTGCAGCCCCACGATGGGCTGTAATCGGTACCAGCGAGACTCAACTTGAGCTCTGAAGTCAGACAACTTGTGTTCGAATCCTGGCTCAGTCACGCACTAGCTTTTAAAAGAGATTAGTGGGATCTGTTTGATCGTAATTGAAAAAATGGTTTGAGAGCCAAAGAAGAAAGTGCTTTCAAATTCTGAAAGCTGCTTTAATGACACAGATCTGTCTCATGGGAGGAGATGATGGGGTGTGTGAAGAGTCCTTGGGGTGGCGGTCAGAGCCATCAACACCTTCCTCACCATTCTATTTATTGACTTCCACTGGATTCGAGGGAGTAGGGAGGGATGGAATTACTCCAAGATTTGAATCAGCTCTGAAGTCAAGTTCTGCCTTTTGTTAAAGGGGAATCCCTGCTCCCTGGATATGCTAAGGCAGTGATTCAAAGCAGATATGTCTGGGGAATGGAAGGACAGAGGGGGAGTGGTCTCAGCTCGAGTTTTGGGGAGAGTAAACACAGAAGGGTTTCTGCCCCATGAGAAAGAAGATCTTTTAGTGAGTCATCATGCATGTTTTCTCTCCAAAGTTACAGGGAAGGGTTAAATAAAACAAAGCAGTTGAGTCAGGTTCATTGTGGAGCTCAGGGACCAAGGGAAGAGTATTGATTTCCTCTGAGCCACTTTGGACTGACCTATTAGTTCAGGCTCGCTGAGAAGGTGGAAAACATGCAAGTTGCACTTGGTTGCATTTTTAATGCTCCCTTACTGGGACCATCCGACGTCTTCCAAACGAATGCATGAGGGGGGTTCAGAGTAGAGGACGCAAGGTGAGAAGTGGTCAGGGTACAGTGAGCTTCTGACAGATACATCTGTGACATCACCCTCCCCGTCCCTGGTGGCATAGCGGATGTTCACTGAGTGTCGACCAACTCCTGAACTGAACGTTGCTCAGAAAGGAAGAAGCTAGCAAGTCTTAGACATGTTATAGCTCTGGGCTTCAGGCTCTGTAACTCCACATTGATTTCCTCATCTCTTACCCACAGAGTGAATCTGGATTCACCATTTTTAATCTTATCTGAAATAGTTTTGTTTGTTGCTAAGGTTGTTAAGAGTCATACTACATGAGGTAGAGTTCCATTTCTACCACTTATTAGCATTACCGTTCCTGAGCAAATTACTCAAACACTTCTAGACTTTTTTTTTCTATCCCTAAGATAGAGGTAATTATAGTATCACCTTATGATTTTGTTTTTTTTTCATTTTTAAGATTAAATGTTATTACCCGTGAGAAGTGCTTAGCGTAGGACATCGTTTACAGAAATGCTCAATATATTTTAATAACTTTATGATAGTATTATATATTTTTTGCATTATATAACAAGCAGATTTCAAAGAATCAAGTATGAAGGAGGGGGAGAAGATGGAGCTATATGGGAGAAAACCTTTTATATATTACCAGAATTAAATTACTATTAATATAAAGGAGATTATAATAAATTAAGATCACATTGTAACCCCAAAAACAACCACAAAGAAAGTGACTCAAAAAATATAGTAAAAATATCAACAGGGGAATTAAAAGGTTCACAAGAGGTAGTTACAGAAGAACCAACTCATTCTTGCGTGCTAGTCCACACAGGTGACTAGTATCCTGCCAGACAATGGATTGTTGTCCTGTGAATTATCAGTGAGGCTGATGGATCACATGACCCACCCATCCGTGCCATAATCTAATCAGCTGGTCCAATCAGCTGTGCTTGAGGAATCACATGATCGAATCAGCTGGGCCCTTAGAAAGAAACCCCATGGTTCATTGCCCACTTAGCCTAGATGTGGATGAGGATTCTTCTAGAAGGAGACATGAGCTCAGCATCTGAGTATATCTGAGGAGGTGAACACAACCAGCAGGGAATTCCCCCCCGTCAAAAAAAATGAAAAATGAAGCCATGATGAAGACTTGCTTCAGTGAGGGACTATGACAGTGCTGGGGAGAGAGAAAAGAGACAGCAGATTGGGCTCTGCAAGTTTCAGTGAGGAAAAGAAAGCTACAGCACCATCCCAGTGCTGGGGCTCTTTGGTCACTCCAGGGGTGAGATGGGTCTACCTGGTGGAAGGGCTTCCAACCACGAGTGCTCACAGTGTCCAGGATCTAAGACTGGGATTATGATGCAACCTCTGGGTCTGACTTGGAATGGGTCTTGGGAGGTCAGTTAGCACTCAATAAATGTGTATCCCTCTCACTAATATCCTACCTTGGACACACACACCAGGGAAAGCAGAGAAGCAAGCAAACCTGGGACAGAATGTTGCATTACCCTTGCCCATCTCTGTCCACCCTGGCCACAGTCAGGAGCCCTGCACGTAACTCCTGCTGCCTAGGCAACCACATTTTGTACCAGGTGATGCCAACCTCCTGACCTCTGTGGATTTAGACCTGGGGCGGGGGGGCACGAACATGTCTGAGATCCTGTTATGTCCCAGGTGAAGTCACCCAAGTTAGTAGCCTGGGGATTGGGGTAAGGATTCTAACACCCTTTCCTCACATCTGCCTTATAGATCTACTTCTCTTTCCCTCTTTATAGAACGCATCTCCTCCCCTTTATATGAGTGACTCCCCCAGCACACACATCCACATCCACCAGGTCTCAGAGGAAATGTGGAGCAGTGACTACAGCGCCAGAGAGAACTGAGATCCAATCCCAGTCCAGCCTCTTCCTGGGGGACCTGGGCGGATTATGTAACCTCACCGAGCTCAGTTTATTCATCTATAAAATGAGTATTACAACATCTCGATAGACTATTTGAAGAATGACATTTTAAAAATGTATAGAATGTGTCAGGGTGTATGTGACAAAGAAAGATCTCAGTAAATTATAACTTTGAGGACCATGATGAGGAAAATGGCAAAGATAATGATGATTGTGACATGTCACCTCTTCCAGGAAGCCTTCCCTGCTTCTGGCAAAGATGTGTCTTCTGTGCTCTCCTGGTCCCCTGAGTATCCCCCTGTCACAACGCTTACCACATGGCATTGCCATTATTTGCTGACTCGTCCCTCTCCATTAGTAGACAGTAAATTCTTTGCAGTCAGCAACTGTGTCTTATTCACCATTGCCCAGTCTAGGGTTTGACAAACACTAGATGTTAAAGTGTCGTTTCAAAGACTTGGCCTCCTAAATTTCTTTCCTTGGTTTTCCCATGGACTGTTAAGGACATGGGCTATGGAATTACACAGACCTGTGTTTGCATCTAGAATCTATCACATACAGGCTGTGTGACCTGTGTCAAGTTACTTAACCTCTCTGGGCTTCATTTCCCTCACTTATAAAATGAGTGTTCCTAACAGTTTCCACCCTACTGAGTTGTCATGAACATTAAGTGATAGAATAAATGTGAAAAAGTTAGCCCATTCATTCATCAAACATTTACTGAGTACCAACTATGTGAAAGAAGATATTCTAGAAGCTGGGGAACAACACAGGGGAAAGTGCTTCCCACATGGGGGAATGCAGACCACAAAGAAAAATCCCGATGAATACGTAATAGGTTAGAAGGAAACAATATATGGTAAGAGAATAGAGTGGAGGGGGTGCTAATTTATAGCACTCAATAAATGTTTATCATTCTCACGAATATCCTACCCTGAACACACTCACCAGGGAACACAGAGAAGCAACCGAACTTTGAGAGTTTAGGTCCAGGGCTCCTTCTCCAGCCGTGGGCTGAGGCTCATTCTTACTCCCACACCCATGGAGCCGACTCTGCAGCCAAAGTCTGCCCCCTCCTTACTGGGAAAGAGCAAAAGCCCACTTTTCATGACACCTGTAGTAATCCTTGGTGGAATGTATCTGAAAAGATGCAGGAGAAATTCTTAAAATATATTTCCCTCCGACCACAATATATTCCATATGCTCGGAAACCGTCGGGAGGGAGGCGGGTGTGTTCAGTTACCTCTGGTAAATGTTTCTCTCCCACACTGGGGAAATCCTTATCAGGGGGCTCTCCTACCTGACAGCTGGAAGGAATTTAGGAGAAAATGCAAAGTGCTGTTGCAAAAGAGGGATCAAAACCGCAAGAAGACTTGAGAGCTTCTCTCAAAGCGAAAGGGTTTAGCTTCAGACTGCTTAGCTTGGGGAAAAAGGAATTGCTGGGAGAGGGTGTCGAGAGACCTTCCCCCAGAAGAACTGGCTGTGCAGTCTTAGGAAGTTCGCTGGCCCCCTCTGAGCCTCTGTTTCCCCATTTGTAAAATGGCTGTGAGCTCTGTTAACTCCAGAGGATGTATTTATGAATTGCATGGCTTTTTCTGTGGGTTTTCCCATGGACGCTAAAGGAAATACCCCCCAAGCCGGTGAGGGGTGCAGCACTGAGCAGAAATAAGGGGAAGTGGAAATCAGTCTCCAGCTGGGAAGGAAACTCTTTAAACTAGTGACTTTTAACCTTAGCTGTACGTTGGAATCGCTTGGGGAGTATTAAAAGTGTTGCGATCCCACTGTCCAGAGATGGCGATGCCCGGTCATGAGGAAGTTTAAAAAACTCCCCGGGGCATTCTGATGCTTATACAAAGGTGAGTTTCTAGGACCCATCTCACGACCTTGCTAAATTCAATTCTTTCCCCTTCCCTTGTGCTTCGGAGCTGACAATTAGATCTCCCCCAAGAAGGGCAGTATATGATGTGCTTTGGAACAGACAGATGTAGCATCTAGTCCCAGCGCTGCCACTTCATTGCTGTGTAACATGTGGCGAGTTAACATCTCTATGTGTCAGTTTCTTTATCTGTAAAATGGGGATGAACATCATAGCAGCCACTTCGTAGGTTTCATGGGGATTCATTGAGACAGGCTAAAGCCTTCAGTACGCGCCTGGCACATGGGCAGTACACAGGGATATTGACGGTGACTAATGATGATTGACAATGACCCTCTTGGAAACAAGCTCCAGGGGACAAGAGCAGTGGTTCTCACATTAAAGCATGCATCAGGATCAACAGTAGGGCTCTTGAAACATAGATCGCTGGACATCAGCCCTGGAATTACTAATTTGTGGGCTCTGGGTTGGGGGATGTGAATTTCCATTTCTAACAAGTTCCCAGGAGATGCCAGTGCTGCTGCCTAGGGAATCACACTGTGAGAACCACTCTCTTAGAAGGAATATGAAGGACAAGGCATCCTTCTTCACATGGTATAGTTAATCTTCCTCTTCATAGGGTTCCTATCTCTTGGAGGTTCTAAGGACATGGAAGCACGTAAGTTAGGAGCCTGCATGACAGAAACTGAATTTTATGACTGGACAAAGCCTTAAGAGATCTGTTCTTCTCCTTCTATTTTGCACTTGGAGAAATTGAAGCCCAGAGGGGGAAAGGCATTTTCTCAAGGTCTCACAGCAAGTCAGTATTAAATCTAGTACAAGAACCAAACAATTTTGGTTCCCACCTGTCATGGAGACTGTTCAGAGAGAGAAAGAGACTTTGAACCCTCCAGGGTGGGTCCATCCTGGGCAGTTTCCACAGGGGCTGGAGTCTCAGCTCCATGGTCGGCCACTGCCAAGCCTAGGGCGACCCACCCACCTGCAGAGGTGACCCGTGGCAGCATGCTAAACAGTAGATTCTATTGCAAATCCCCTGGCTGAAAATTAAAGCAACAAGACTGGCTCAGAGGAAAAGCAGTGACAGCGCCCCACGTGGTACAAAGGTGGGGGCCGGCACTCTCACGCACTGCTGGAGGGGTTTCAACTGCTAGAATCTTCCTGGAGGACACGTTGACAACATGTATTTCAACAGGGCACCACCCTTTTTGCCTCAGACTCCAGCGTGGCTTGGTACCTTGTGCCCTGGGTAAGCGCCTCCCTCTTTGCACCGCAGCCCTGGCCCCGTGAAACATCCCAGACATACACGAGCTCGGGCATCGCACATCATGGGGCCTTTCAGAGAACTGTCGTTCTACGGAGCACCGATTGCAGGACACATTGTGAAATCTGTGTTATCATTATACGTGCTTAAAATAAGTGACGTGCCTTGAGTTTTGTTATCTTTAAGTATCAGAAAGAAGGACTAAGGGGAGGACATGAGTAATCTTTGTAGTTTGGAGATTAGGGTTTTGAAGCAATATTTATGACATTATGGCATTTTCAGATGGCACCTGAAGGATATAGAAATCAGATACTTCTCCGTTATCTAGTGCTAATACAATGCTATGTGATCAACCTCAAAGCCTTTGTTGCATACAATAATGAGTGACCACTGCTCACGTGTCTGGGGTGGGATTGATCACATGACTGGAGTTGGCTGGCTGTTGGCTGGGGCGATTGGGATGGCTCAGTTCTGATCCACTTGTCTCTCATCCTCTGGCAGGGTACCCTGGGCATATTCTCATGGCGATGGCAGAGGGGAGAGAGAGAGAGAGAGGAGACATGCAAGCCTCTTGGTGCCAAGGCTCAGTACTGACATACTGTCACTGTCACTGCAGGCCAAAGCAGAGCACACGGCCAGCCTCCCTCCCAGGAGTGAGCAAATAGACTCTGCCTCATTAGTGAGAGAATCGCGAAGGCACACAGCAAAGGGCAGGAAGACCAGGTAGGGTGAAGAAGGAGGGCCGTTAACATACATGTCACAGATAACAAGGTGGTTTGTCACACAGATTGTGCCATAAAAATCACAAAGTAGGTGTCTAAGAACTAATCGACTCTTACACTCTTACACCCCTCACCTCAATCAAGCATATCGTAAGGGTCAGAAGAGAACAAACCGAGGACAATATATTTATTTTTAGAGATTTGTGCTGGAAGTTCTACCTCCCCCAAGGAGTAGGGTGAAGATAATTCTTTTTACGTCAGAACAAGAAAAAGGAACTTTAAGGAAACTACTCAGAGAGCCTAATACAAGACCCCGCAGCGTGGGAGGCATCGGGAACTTCTACCTGGCTCCCACCTGAGCAACAGGAGACAAAAAATAGGTGGGTTCTCTGCTCAGCTGAAAGAGAAGTGGTTGGCTTAGGGAAGGCGTTCGCTTGCAGAGTTTATTGGCACCAAGGATTGTGAGTGTGTCCTGTGGACCCAGTGTGCCACAACGTGTGGTGTGTGTCACCCGCAGTCAACAGGGGCACGTGGAAGGCTGCACAGGCCCCAGCCAAGAGCAGCCAAAGCTGCTGCGTGATTCCTGGAGGTTCTCGAAAGGTTAAGCAATGAGGCAGAGTGGTGCTCTCTCAGCCAAGGTCAAGAGAGATGAGGAGTCCCCAGTAAGGGAGCAACTCTAATGGCCACAGGATCTTTTATTATCAAAGAACAGGTGAGAAAAGCATAAGCGTGCACACACAGGTTTTCACCTAGGGACAGTGGGAGAACTCCCCCCGCAAATAAAGTTTACAGGGTTGTGAGAGATAAAAATAAAGTTGCCTTATGACAAGCCATAACCCGCCCCGCTGCCGACACACACACACACAGACACCTGGGGTCCTGCTTGTTCTATGTGCCAGTCATACTCAAATGCAGAAAACTTTTTATCACCTCCTCGCTACCTATGTGGCAATGAAGGACCCTACATTCTCTTACCTTGCTTCTTCCTGTTGCTGGTTCTGAAACGGTCCTTGAATAACACTCTCTGCTCCCGCTGCTGTCTTATGAAGGAACCTGGTGTGTAGAGGACACAGGATGGAAGGAGAGAAAAGAAGGCATCATGTGAAGACCCATGCAGGTGAGATCACCCCTCCTGGAAGGGAGGTGGTCAGTGGATAAAGCAATTCAAAGAGAGGCAAAACGATTGAGGGGGAGAAACCCAGAGTCTGAACTTGGTTCTCCCATCTGGATGGAAAACGATAATATCTTCCTAATAGGATATCTTCCTAGTGGAATAGTTAAGATTAAAGCGGGGTATGTCTATAAATCTTCTGTGCATAGCAGATGCTCAATAAATGTTTATTTCTACACCCTCCTTTCTTTCAATAAGAGCAGAGCTGTGAATATACTTTCAGGGACAAGATTTATTAAAATAGTTTCTGATTTCAATCCTAAATGCCTTGAGGCCAAAGTTTGGGTGTGGAGAGTCTGATCTTTTAGGATTTATGTGGGGTGAGAGAATTGATCTTTCGCAAGCAAGAATGCCAATTCACGTGTCTCTTCTTCCCACCTCCATCCCCTCGGCTGCAGGAGTCATAGAAGAAACACGTGGAGCTGACATGGAGTGCATACTCCCTCTTCGAAAAACAAAACAAAAATAAATAATTTACAGCTTCGATTTTTTAATGTCTCCTTATTTCATTAGTGTTGGGAACAGGAATACAAATGAATCAAAACTCATGAAGATGTTCAACTCCCCTGCTTGGACATTAAACAGCGCACAACCTGGGCTGCAAACTCTGTCACTGTGTACCTGACTTTCTACAATGCATGTGCTTCGGTGCTATAAAGTTCTTGAAAGATAATTAATCATCACCGCCCATCAACAACCCTGCAGGAAGAAGCTTATTTCTTGGATGTGTCATGCTCTCCTCTACCTCTGGGCCCTCATGTAAGCTGTTCCCTCTGCCTAAGACACTTGTCCGTCCCGAAATGCTCTCACCTGTCAGAGAACTCAGCCCAATTGTCGCTGCTTCTCAGAAACCTCCCAGGACCTTTCACGCTAGGTAAAAACCGTTACATGTTCCCGTATCACCCAGAGCATCCTCCAAAACACTTTGCACCCCCAACATCATTAAATCGTCTATCCTGTACTCGCGTACAGAATATTGGTAACAACTGAGACTCATCTGCCTGTGCCTTTATGTATCCCAGCATAGGACAAAGTATTTGTCACACGTTGTTGCTTAAGTAGTATGTATTTCCAGTCCTACCTGTACCAACTTATTGTAGCAAAAATGAAACTCCAAGAGACGAGTCTTGATGGCTCCAAACCTCTAAGAAAAAAGTTTCTAAAAATGAGCAAAGGGGGAATATATTTTTCACAAAGAGTGTTTTGACGGGTACCTCTTAAGTCTGCCTTTTCCGAAACGTTCATTGTTCCCTAGCCTGAGTCAACTTTCACTGATTCCCCGATTCCCACTCTAATACCCAAACCAGGGAAAGATCGTAATTCACAGGAGTGATACTTGTGGATTAAAATAAAAACAGCCATGTTCTGCAAGGAACATTGACATTTGGCAAAATGTCTCAGATAGAAAAATATGTGAATGTCGGATGCTTCGCAGGACACGACCAGATTCCTTTTATTCTCCCAGAAATATAACAGGGCAGTGCACATTCTGGTTTGGATATATTCCCACTTTGCGGAGTAAGGAAAAATACAATAAAAACCTGGACAGTGATCTCATGGACTCCTCAATTTGTCAAGATGCATCTCTTCTAAGTGGTTTTTTTAAAGCTTGAGATGCTTCCAAAATATTTATAAAAAGCAGTAGGGCTCTTGGAAGTTGGGAGGCAATCACAGACCTCCAAGAAAGAGGAGGGGGCAGGGTTGCTTTGCAACTTCCAGCAAGGGAGGGATGGGGGAAGGGAAGGGGGACAGAAAGCAGGTCTGAGCCATGGAAGAAAATTGGGAAGCTCAGAACACACTCATTCCTGGCATGTGAGACTTTCCTTTGGAATCACATTCCACGGGAGTTAACATTTGCTTTCGAACCTTATTAACCTAGCTGGTAATTAGGTCCTAAGTGTGAGTGTTGGCAAATGATACCTGACCTTTAGACAGTGCATAAACCATTTCTTGTCTAATTCTCTTTTTTTTTCTCTTTATTATACGTGTTCAAGAGAATACATTTTTAGCTACGAAGAAGATTTTAAATATTGACTATTATCTTATGACCTCAAAGGAAGTTCTGTTAACATTTTAATGTATGTCTCCTCTGTCACCTCTGAATATATATACACACACACATACCCACATTTATACTTTTTTTTACCCAAACTAGATATTACTATATGCACTGTTTTGTTAAGTGATTTGTTTGTTGTTTTTTTTTTTTAGAAACCAGCAGATAGGCCTGCGTGCTCAATTGCCTTTTAAACCCTGTGTAAATTTGAAGACAGCATTTAAACACTCTGAGCTTCAATTTTTTCATCTGCACAATGAAGACAAAATGAGTACCTACCTCCTAAGGTTGTTTGAGGATCAACTAACATGATACCAAGCAAATAGCGAGCTCTATGTGTCTGTGTCTGTGTGTGTGTGTGTGTGTGTGTGTGTGTCCATATAATTATGTGGTCTTCTTCCACACCATTTAAAAAATTCTACATAAAATTCCACTGCATAAATATACTGTTGAATTAACCATCTATTTTGTCAGACATAGATTCGTGTGAAACATTTCAAAGTTCTTTGACATACTTATCCTCATTTTATTTTTATGTTTCTATGAAATTGGTATTAGTAATGTGGATAATAATAACAACAGCTAACATTCTACTGAAAGGATTGATAAACATTTTCTATAAAGGGCCAGATGGTGAATATTTTTGGCTTTTTGGGCCCCAGAGTCTCTGTGGCCCAACTATTCAACTCTTCGACATTGCCAAGGCGATATGAAGTCAACCATAGACAATACATAAACAAATGCATGTGGCCGTGTCCCAGGAAGACTTTCTTCCCAGAAACAGGTGGCAGGCACATTGGGCCCATGCGCCACAGTTTGCTAATCCTTGTACTCTGAATGTCAGGCTCTGTTCTAAAAGAGTCACCTGGATAATTTCATTTATTCTCACAATGACCCTAGAGGGGTAGACATGAGTAGTCTTCCCATTTTACAGATGGGAAGACTCACCAGAATGGCAAAGCAGATATGTGGTTGGGTTAGAGCTCACATTCACCTGTGCCAACCCCCAGCTCCTGCCTGTTCCTTTTTCACTCTGCTCCCTGCCTCTCCAACCCTTTCTCCAAACCAAATCGCTCACCCTCCATTCTTCATCAGCCTCCTATGAGCTGCTCGCATTTTTGGTTTATAGGGGCAGCAGCCGTAACAGGCAAGCCCTTTGCCTGCCCTTCCCGGGGTGATTTCACGCGCAGTTTAGAAGCGTCTCCAGGAGGGGTGGCTGGGGGAATTGCAAGCCCTGTTTCTGCGTTTTTAGTCTCTTCATTATCTATTCCAGCAATAAATTCCGAGTATGATCCTGCCCCAGACCAATCATGGCAACATTTTTTGCTGTCCTGTGAAGCTCTGGTCTCAGAGATCAAAGTTGAAGGCACCGTCCCAGGGGATCTGGCAGAGAAGTTCCAGAAAGATTCATTCACTTCCAGTAGGAACTTGCAGCAACCCCAACTCACACATGTGCCTTTTTGCTCTCGCTAACCGCCCCCATGCACTTCTCTGCAACAGAGCAGGAGAAAGCCCCCGTGCCTTCTTAATTTATTGCCTGAAGAGGCAGGGTTAGAACATCGGGGAGGATTTCTTGCATGTAGCTGATTTGAGAGTTTCTAAGTTCCGAGGAAGGGGTCAAGCAGCAGCTACAGGACATTTTCCAAAATGCAACATAGAAATGTATTTCTGTCCTGGAAGGGAAAGAGACACTGTCGGATGGCTGCTTCTCTCTCATCAGTTAGTCTAACTGATGACAGGAAGGGACTCCAAAGTGTAGATGTCACAATTAAATCCTGTCCAGATGAGGAAACCAGTCAGGGAACAATAGATCTAACCTTTAGTCTTATAACTACTCAATTAGGTGGCCCTTTAAAAGTCAGGCATAAATCTCTGGGCCAAGCATCTATGTAGGACTTCTTCTCTCTCTCTCTTTTTTTTTCCTTCTCTTAAGTTTATATATCAATGAACATCTTTAATTTTGTTACCAAAATATCTGTGTAACACATCTATTGAGTAATAGGAATTTTAACAGTCTGAGTCAGATGATATTCCCAACTTGATGTAATGTTTTGCAAAAAAAAGAGGAAAGAGCAAAGAAAAAAATAATGTTTTGTGGTTCAATGAATTTGAGAAATGCTGCATTGTCTAGCTTTTATCAGTCCTGGAAATTCACAAAGCACATTAACATTTTTTAAATTTCAGCATATTACGGGGGTACAAATGTTTAGGTTACATATATTGCCTTTGCTCCACCCGAGTCAGAGCTTCAAGCGTGTCCATCCCCCAGATGGTGCACACTGCACCCGTTAGGTGTGAATATACCCATCCCCTCTTTGCTACCTGGGCCCCACCATGGGGCAGCCCACAACGTGGTAGCTGGCTGCTCTCAGAGCGAACAAGGAAGGAAGGGAGCAGGGAACAGGTACCCAAGACAGAAGCCAGCATTCTGTAACCCAACCTCAAATGTGACACACCATCACCTCTGCCATGCTCTACTCACTAGAAACAGATCACTAAATCTAACCCATGCTCAAAGTCTAGAATACCAGGAAGCGGGGATCATTTGACATCGTGTTAGAGGTTGGCTACCACCTAAAGGAAAATAATTTGAAGGTGAAATCAACTCAAAGGATTAGGATTAGAAAGATGCTGGATATCCAATCATAAGAAATGTAAAAACAGTTCAAGTTCATCCACAGGCTAGAAGACTCTGCAGCCATTGAAATCATGTCTTCTGAGATTTTTGAATGATCTGGAGCAGGGCTCAGAATATGTTAAAAAATCAAATAAATAAAACTCTTGGGGGTGGGGTATGAGGGGAGGCAGTAGAATCTGGAAGAGAAAAACATCAAAATATGAATTAACAGTAATTTGTATTTTCATCTTTATAGTTTTCTGAATGTTTTTACATGTTTACGATGTGCATGCACGACTTCAATAATAAAATTTTAAAAATAAATGAAGTGAACAAAACTGATCATTCTTTCTTGAGGTCCACATAGAATACAACACAGGGTAAATGGTTATTGAACTTGAAGAAATTTGAGTGCCACTCTCCCACCTGTGCCAGCTCAAAGAGCCCATTTTTTCTGCAGGAGGAGAAGACACAGGATGGGGCTCTTGACACCTGTTCTACAGGAGAAGCACGGAGGTGCAGTTCACAGTCTCTGCCCCGGGACCAACTAAATTGTGTCCGCTCCCACCCTCTGTGAGTGCCGGCCATCCTCTCTGTGAGGGGTAAATTCAGCAGGATTTTAAGGTCCTGCTTCTCTGCTTTCCATCCATGTCTGTCCCTCCCACACACCTGCTGAGCTACCCAGATGAGCAACTGACAGAAATGTGTGTTTTTCCCTGCACAGAGAAGAGAATCGTTAAGTCTGAGATCTCTCGGTTTCCATCCTCTAGCAACCAAAGCTATCTTAATCCCTCCTTTCACATATTACTACCTGCCTCCAGGAGGCCATGGAAACCAATCATCTTGAAATGGACAGTGAGTGTGACCCAAAGTGGATGATCTCATGACAGCACCCCCAGAAGGGCTTCTGGAGCCTTGACCTCCAGTCGAGATCTCTTTCTGGAGAAATCTTTGGAGACAGTCAACTAGTAACGAATTGGTAATGACTAAAGTGTCTACTATGTGCCTATCACTGAGGGGGAATTTTGAGAGAAAGGTAAGCAGTGGCAAATAAATGTGTCCCAACCCACGGGGAGCTTGCACTTGGCCAAGGGGCACGAACTTCCTGTTAACAAGTGATGATGGACTAACAGACAGACAGACAGAGGCAACATGCATATGTCATTCATTCAGAAACACAGACTGGATTTGAAACATGATCAGACTCACCAGGAATCAAAGATCCCCAAATTAAAGCAACTGTAAAATTAGCATTAATTCTTTTTAAAGATAGTATTAAGTAACGGTGACAATGTAGAGAGTCTGTCCCAATGTGTTTCCTGTTGGTCAAGGTGTAGCATAATATGTCCTTTCTGGAAAGCAATTTGGCAATGACCCGTAAGTGTCTTGGAAGTGTCCATTTTATATGTCCGTGGGAAAAATACCAGCAGCAAACATTGCCAAGGGTTAACCGTGACTATCTCCTGGTAGCAAGGTTACAAATGGAGTTTTCGTTTCCACTTTACACTTCTCTTTTATATTTACCAGATTTCATCCACAGAAAATGAATTTCTTTTGCAATCAGGAGAAAAAACTATAAATGTTTGATCAGATAGTTCATAGCTCATAGCTATTCACCGCTGGACCCATTCTAAGGAAATGAACTGGAGTATGAAAACAATTTTATGCATAAAAGTGTTGATCTCTGAGCCCTCATCACAGCCCACTGCCCCATTCTTCCACACGCAGTCAGAAAGAAGGAGAGAGAGCGAGTACCAGGGAATGCACTTCTCCTCCTGACCGCATGCGCACAAACACACACACAGACACACACGCACACACAGTCCATTTGCACGTCCACCATCAAGCTTATACCTTTGCCGTACCTCCCTCCCTGAATGTCTTGCCATCCCATCTCCCACCTATGGGAATCCCTGCCTGCCAAACTGGTATTTCTCTGAACTCCCAAGTCACAGAAACTATTACAACTACTGTTAGAGGCCATTTCTTGAGCCTCGTCTGTGCCAGGCACTCCACTAGATGCTTTATACACATTATGCCAAAGCTTCAAAGGGACCCTGCAAGGGAATCCCATTCTACAGGGGCAAGAATTGAACCACAGAGATGTAAACTGAATCATTGGGTTGTGCTGGTTAGCTGAGATAGTATACTGAAAGTCTCAAATAATGCTTAGCCTATAGTAAGTACTCAATAAATGGGGCACTCAATAACCTTGTCAAAAGGCAGATACCCAGAGATGAAAATATAGAGCAAATAGTAATAATAATAACAACAGTTAAATGTATTGAGATGAGGTATCAGACACTACAATAAGCATTTTACAGATGTTATTTCACTTAATCACCCACCACCCTATAAGTAAGTAGCATGAGTCTTCCCATTTTACGCATAAGGAAATTGAAGGCCACAGCTTTTAAGTGCTGGAGACATCATTTGTTGGGGCTGGAGTGAAAGTAAGGGTCATGCCCTTGGACTTGGGCTGAGGAGGAAGGTTAGCAGGGAGGGAGGTGAAGGATACCATGGCAAATGCTGTCCAATCACAACTTCACTTGGAGTGTGCCCTGCCCTCAGAACTGGGCACTAACTCCTCAAAGAGATGAGGGACTAGGTCCCCTGTGGTCGCCTGAGCTGAGGCCAGAGGACTGGATGCTAAGCAATGCTCCCAGCCTGATAAGAGAAGGGGATGAGGGTGGGGGAGGAGGAGTGTCTTAGCGTGGCCATCCTGGGGCTCCCGGGCAAGGACAAGCTCCCAGTTACCCCACGGTCCGTCTGCAAAGTGAAATGGATTAGCGGCTCACTTTCAATCAGACTGAGTTACGAGCTCAGCGATTTGTGGGACATTTACATGAACCAGAAGATGTGTTATCTGATGAAAATTGCTTAATTTAATATCCTGGCTTGACAGGCAAAGAACTGTACCTCTCTGGGAGAATCTGCCAGGGCGGATGATTTTCTAAAAGTCCCCTGGACGTGTTGGAGAAAAGCAACTGCTAACCTTTCCTTACCCATCAAGGAACAGAACACAGTTCTTGGGTCCAGCGGGCAATCTGCCATCAGATTGGGGGCCCAGGGAGGCCTTGGAATATCCACTTTCGTTGGATGACACCAAGACAGCCACACCAACCTCTACCCTGGGATTCGAGTGGTCTGGTTTTAAGCTGTTGGAGGGAAAACCACTCAAGCACAGCTCTCCTGGGCTGGAAGCCTGGCCGTTGATGAATTATGATTCAGCACAGAGTCAACGTTTTTTAAAGATATAAAAGCTGGGGCTACCATGAGTATGCTGTGTTTCCATAAACTTTTCATTCACTGGTTCAACACAAAAGCACGTTTCTCAAACTTTAGCACCTGGAGCGCCTGTTAAATTGCTGGGCCCTGCCTCTAGAGTTTCTGGCTCAGTAGGTTTGGGGTAAAACCCAAGAATGTGCATTTCTAACAAGTGCCCAAGTGATGCCGCTGCTGTGCCAGTCACGGTGCCAGGCACACGGCAAACAGCGTCACCTGGCATCTCCTTGTCCCATACGTTCTATACAAGACTGGCTCAAAGTCCTTATTCTGTGTCTTACGAAAATCCAAGGTCCTATTCAAGAGATCTGCAACTTCAAGATTGTCGCTCTTCATCTCGAATGGCGGTGTTTGTTTAAATTGATCTGTTTGCAGATCGCTGCATTTTTTTTTTCCGAACCGTCAACCAAAAAAGGGGAAAGGCCCCTCCTGGTAATTCAAAATGCAAAAAAATGAAAAAAAAACAAGCCCAAAAAAATTCCCCGTAAGGTAAAAAACTTAACTAAAGAAAACAAAAAGGGGTAAAATGCAAAAAAAATTTTTTCAATTCAAATTAATGACAGACAGCCCTGTTGTCAGAAGCCTGATCACCCCTGCTGGGGGATCTGCTCACTGCCCTTCACAGGGTGTGACAGCCCGTCCTCCTGGCCTTTCCCCTCCTCCTCATTTCTCTGTTTCCTCGGCTGTCACTTCTCATTTCTACCCCAGCCCAACCCCAAGGGCCGCCCCCCAAAACTCCAAAATCCCCAAAACCCCGTTCCCAAAAGGAAGCCCGTCTCTCCAGCTCTGCTCCCAAATGCAGCTCATGGGTCCATTTTTGCAAATGAAAACTCATGGCAGCACTAAACAAGCCAAAATGGCTTGCCTGGAGCAGGAAGGCTGTGAGAGCTGCATACAGTTTGCCCCCTTCCCCTCCTGCGTGTGTGCAGAGGTGAGTAGTGCAGGTCTGTGCCAGGTCGGCCCTGTTAGTCTAACGGGAGAGACTACTACACTATTAGTGTGTATGTTCAAGGACTATAACCTAAGTAAATATTAAAGACTGTAAGAGAAAGGCCGGAGGGCAGGAGCAACAGCTTTAGCTACAGAAATCATGGAAAGGCCCCTAAAGGAGGCCACACTGAAGCTGAGTTTTAAAGGACAAATGGAATTCACCACTTGTATGAAGGAGGAAGAGAAATTTCAGAAGACAGAACAGCATGAAGAGAAAAACGCGATGCTCTGACAACTCTCTTTGAGGAAATCCTTAGGACCCAGTTATTTCTCCAGATTTGTCACCTTCTGTCCTCCTGGGTAATAGGAACCAGTTCCAGGCCTCCTGTAGGGAGTCCTGCCAATAGGGTTCAGTCCCTTTCTTTAGAACGTGTGAGCACTCAACAGCCATTATTATCCTCAGCCTTGAAGTTTGGCCCAAATTCCAAGATAGGAGAAGCTTTATTTATAATCCCATTATACTGGTAAGCAATTATGGAGCACCTGCTGTTTAAGAATCTGTGCATGCTGAACATGTAAAGAGCAGACATTGGAGACACCACAACTATCCTGGAGGGGTCTGAAACATAAGGGAGGGGACAAGGTGTCTCAAGTCTTTGTGGCCAGTGAGTGCTATTCGAAGCTGTGTGGTCTTCACTTAAACTCAATGCTGCCTTATGTCACCACAGGTATCATGGAGAGAGACTGTATTTGGAGATGTGAGGGAGGGAGGGGAATGGTAAAATGTTTGTGTATTTACCAAGACTCTTTCAGTTGCCCCAAACCCAAAACCCCCACCTCCCAAAGTATTGTCTTATGTAACTATCCAAGAGGAGATCAGGCATTGATGGATCAAGGTGACCAAAACCAGCAAAACTCTAGACTTCAACTCTCTTTATCTCTTGCCTCTATTTCCCTCTGTTTTCATTTCGTTCTCGAGGGGGTTCATTTCTTTGATTACTCCAAAATGTTAACATTTTTTTTTTTAGCAATCTCAGCAGAAAGCTTTCTCTTTTCCAATAATTCTATTGAAAGTCCCTGGACTAACAGTTTATGGCAAGGATTGGTCCAGCTTGGACTCTGTAATCACCTCTGAACCCAATCTCCATGCCAGGGGTATGTGGGCTCTGATTAGCCAAGTCGAGGACGCACGTCTGCCCATCCCAGGAGACAGAGGCCGAAGCCATGCTCCTCTGAAGCACCAGGACTGAGGGGAGGAGGCCCACAAAGGAAAGGACATCAGACAGGCAAAAACAAAAACAAAAACCCAGATATCCACCTGAGTGTGAAAAATGTGAATTTTTTTAATCAAGTATGACGTGTCATCATTAGTTCCATGACGAATTATAATCAGATCATTTTGACCAGAGTCCCTGTAAGGCAGTTTGGGGTAGTAACTGGGATTGGGGACACTGGCCTCACAGTCCTGGGTTCACATCCCAGTTCTCCTACTTAGTACCCGAGCAAGCTTGCCAATAGGCATAATAGCATTGTTTCACTCACGATGTTTTAATAAAGATTCAATGAGTAAACTAAGAACTTAGGAGAGTATCTGTGCTGTTTTAAATTCTACTCATTGTTATTATTAACACTTTATGTGCAATTTTATGTATTTATGTAGGTGCACTTTTTCCTGGTCAAGGGACCTATACATTTTGCCAGATTTTCCAAGGCATTCGTGATGGAAAAAGAACCTCCCTTCTCTTTGGAGACAACATTCCCCTGACTTGAGCCTACCCCTGATCACGTGGATGAGGCATTGTTCGGATCCTGTCAGCGGCAAGTAGGACAGAAAATCTTGCCGTTTTTGTGGGCTGGTAAAATCTCAGGGCTTATTTGCAAGGCAGCCTTATCAGAGAGATCCAAGCTTTAACACAAGGCCGTAGGTGTCTCTCGGGGTTGTCTGGCACGCACGTTTAGGTTCGTTAGCGAAGATGGATGTGTTGGATGAATCTTCAATGGCAAGGCTTAAACAAGAGACTGGCTCCAGACCTCTGAAGAAATAGCTTTGCGGGGCATCAATCACATTGTCAGATTCCTGGGAGCTGGAAGCACCAGCGCTTATTTTGTGGTAGCCCACATTTGAGATCACACTGTGTAGGCGCACAGCGAAACAGGTCTTCAATTTCAATTAGACACTGTGTCCAGATAACTTGGGGAGGGGGAGAGAGAAGGAGGGCGCTATTAGGTGGGCACGCGGAGGCGGTGGTCGATAGAACCACAAGATCTCCAAAATCTCTGCCGCTCTGCCTTTTGCCCTTCCATCCCTTCCTCCCCTGTCCCTTCTGACTTCCTCCCACCGCCATCAGAGACACCGCCCCCACCAACCACCCCACAGTGGAGGAGGGAGAGAAATCGCTGGATTAGAGGGGCTGAAGCAGGAAAAGTCTGAGAACAGCAGCCTGAGAACTTGTTCTATGCTACCTGTTTCCAACACAGGGCTTTTCCAAGAATGACCGAAAACACCCTCCCAGGATTAGAAATATACAGCTGTGCCCTGTGCCCTGTGATTTTGCAGGTCTCTGCTGTCTTTCCAATGCCTAGAACTGTGCCTGGCACATAGTAGGTACCCACTAAATATTTGCTAGATAAAGGCAAGGCTTGTAAATGAGGAACTGGAGACTCACTTACCTAGAGTCACTTTTTTCAACACACGGCTGATAAACAGGCATGAATCCAGGTCTGTCTGACTTCAAAGCCAGTATGCCACACGATGCCACACAGCCTCTTACGAAGCAGACATGTCATCAGAATCCTGTTTCCCAAGCCAGGAGCCAACCAACGGGGAAAGGGAGAGAGGCGATCCACTAGGATGCAAAAATAAAACAATGAAACTTCTAGATCACCTCATTTTATAAGATGTCTATGTCTGCATATGTCTGTGTGTGCTTTATCATGTACAAAGTATATTACTACAGTGGTGCATGTATATTTTACATATATATGATGCATGCGCAAAGATTTCTTAATGACAGGGTACGTGATCAACAAAGTATAAATATCTATCAATAACAAAATGGATAAACAAATTGCCATCTATTCATAGAATAGAATATGAAACTATGGAAATGAATAAATACGTTCACACTCAACGACATGGATGAATCTTAGACATAAAGTGAGAACGGCTGGACATAAAATAGCACGTGTTTTATGATTCCACTTGTATAAAATACGAAACCAGGCCCAATTACCTTCTGGTATTAGTAGTTGGGATAATAGTTAGTTACCATCGGGTGGGAAGGTGGGTGATACGAGAAGGCGGGTTCCTGGGAAAGCATCGGAGGAGGTGTCAAGGTTTTATTTCTTCACCTTGGTGGTAAATACGTGGGTGTGTCCAGTTTGTGACAGTTCACTGGGCTGTGCCCTTGTGCCGTGTGCTCTTTTCTATTACACGTTATGCGTTAATAAAAAGCTGATGCCGTAGGTGAATGGCGCTTTCTTTGCTACTTCTCGTGTTGAGCAGTGGGGTCTAATTCTTCTCCCCTGAAACCTGCCTTTGCCTTAGTGTGTCAGTTCGGGTGCCCTGAGAAGCAGACGGTGAGCTGGAGTTAGGAGTGTGAGAGGTTCACTGGGCATAGCCCAGCACCCCTGAAAGGTCAAGGGAGGGAATGCAGCATTGCGCAGGGACAGCCTCACGTCACGGTACGGATCTGACAAAGTCTTGAGCAACTCGACGTGGCAGTCTGGAGCAAAGATCGCTCATGAGAGGGGTCCTGCGCTGGGCAGAAACGGCCGGGCCCCAGGACCCCCACCACGCTGTCATTGGCTGCAGGCCCTCTTGGCAGGAACGCTACGTTGGCTCCTAAAGGTGCTGCAGCTAGAGGCAGCAGTGGGAGGCAGTGCACCTGGCTGAAGGGCAAACTCTTGAAGGGCATTCCAAGTGGCATAGCTCCATGCCGCCACACCTCGGGCCCTGGCTGGCCTTCTGGGACATCCAAGGCCAGGTCCTAAGAAACCTACATTGTAGCTTCTGCCGGGGCTTCTTGGAACGAGGACACTCAGAAACCTGGATCTTATGCAAGAAGTCTGGTTACCCTGAGACTACCATGCTGTGAGGAAGCCCAAGCCAGCCATGTGGAGGGGCGTGTGAAGCGGGAAAGAAAGACCCACGGGCAGCCCCGCCTGCTCCAGACATCCCAGGCTAGATGCGCATGTGCAGAAGCCGTCTTGGATTTTCCAGCCCCAGTAGACAGCAGGTGGGGAAGAAACGAAAATCCCTCTGACAGCCAGAACCAAGGCCCCAGACATGTGGCCCCAGACGACCCGTCCCAGCCATTTCAGCCAGTTGAGCACCGCCCAGTTGAGCCCCCAGTCATTGCAGAGCGTGAATAAACCACCTTACTTTGCCATAACCAAAGTTCTGACCTACAACATCACGACTATAAGAAAATGGTTGTTTTACTTGACTAAGCTTGAGGGCTAGTTTGTTTTAAAATGCAGCCGTAGGTAGGAACAGTTTGTTTAAAAGAAAAAGTTTGGCAACCATGCTCATCTAACCACGTGGATATGTGGTTGGAGGGAGAGATAGCAATCTCATTGGCTAATCAGAACCGCTAGTGCATTCGATTTAGAAAAAGCATGTACGCCATGATGAATAACAGTAAGGCATATCAGTCTGCTGTTTAACAGCTGTGTGGCCTGGAGCACGTGGCTTCACTTTTCTGGACTTCAGCGAACTCATTAGTAAAATGGAAAAAATGAATGGACTTGAATGAGTAAAACCATGTGAGACACTTAGCGTGTTGCCTGGCTCATAGGAAGTGTGCGACATTGCCAGCATCACCATGGTGACCTCGGTGCTCCCATGTGATGAACGGAGCTAGTAATGCCTGCCCACCCACCTATCAGAGTGGACAGGATCAAACGGAGTTCAGAGAGGTTCAGAGACCAAATCAACCAGCCACAGAGCCTGTGCTTCGCACCCCGAATGCCACACTCTCTCCACCCAGTCCCCGTTCCTGAAGGTACTGCCCCGGGTCTCGTCCGAGAGGAGAGGTTTGCACCGAGCCCCGGGCTTAAGACGGCAAAGAACAAATTGAGGAAGACCTGGCATTTCGCAGGATCTTCGGAGTCGGCACGTTTTTCCACGCTGAGCCACAGAGCCCAGGCTGGTGGAGACCCGCATCCCAGCTTCCCCCAGCCGGAGCATCCTCTTTGCACGCCCTGATCCAGAGCTGGGGTGCATGACTCCAGGCTGGGGTGTTGATCAGAGCCTCGTCCTCACGCCAGAGCCACAGAGCTGGGCTGGAAGGCCTCCAGGCACAAGCTTCTCTGGCCGGATCACCCTTTCTTTAATCCTGAGCAAAGCCTCTGATGTAGCTTGTGGTACTTTAAGACTTCCTGGTCTAAAGCTCTGGCTGTCAAGATACGTGGGGGAAGCAAAAAAAAAAAAAAAAAAAAAAAGCTGTCCAAAGAAGTAGCTGTAGACACTGTACTTCGTATTTCCAAAACTGTTTTCCAGTCCTTCCTGCTGGTCTCTGCTCTCAGGGGCACCATGAGGTTATGATTTATATTGTCTTGTTTTTCTGGCTTTGGAAGGTGAGTGTCTTAGTCGATCCTCCCAGCAGGAGGAAGTGGGACTCAAAATAGCTGTGCAGATCTCGTCACGTGGGTTACGAGGTGGCGACGCATCACTCTCACTCTCTGCCTCTATAATTTGCAGAGTGGGGATGGAAAAAAATAGTTCCCATTATCGGTGATGGGACAATAATAATAACATTATTCATTAATGAGGTCCCCACTCATGGAACCGGGGCCAGGCCCTGCATGCCTGTTGTCTCCCCTAATCCTCCTGCAACCCAGTGACAAAGAAACTCTTGTGAGTCCCATGACAGGTGAGGAAACTGAAGTTCAGAGAGGGGAAGTTATTTGCCCACAGTCACACAGTAAGCACCTGACAGAGCCTGGATTTGAAACCAGGTTTCTGACCCCAAAGTGGTAAGCTAAACACTCTTCCGAAAGCTCTACATTTCTAGCTACAATCTGAGCCACATAAGCTAAAACAACACCAAAAAAAGAGTTTTGTTTCACCCCATGGTACAAGAGACTGATGGATAAAGGTAAATGCCAAAGATTATTGGCATGATCTTTCTAGAACATTCCAGTGATAGCTTATGGTAACAGTGGGGCAACATATTTAAAACTGGAACCAACCCCAACTGAAGACTGTGTAGCAACTGTGGATTCTTTGCAAATATGGATGCATTCAGCCACCTCCCTATAGCCAAGCTTCTTTTCAATGCGACTTTTCAGTTCCTCGCATAAAAAGGCAGAGCCTGTTCTCTGCTCCCTGAATTGGAGTTGGCCGTGTGGCTTGCTTGCATTGCCCTTAATGATGTCAACATTAATAGGAAAGAGAAATCAGTTTTTGAGGAACACTCATTGCTAGAGAAATCATTTCAAAACATGGCATACACATGACAGAAGTAAAATGAAATAAGTAGACTTTGAGACTTTGATAATGAGATGTGTGGGAACCTCTGATCTTGTCCAACCCATTATGCTACAGATGGGAAAACTGAGGCCACTAGAGTGTAGGACTGAATTGCCAGGAGTTGCCCATGGTTATTGGCCAGATTCTATGCCAGTAGGATGCTTGAGACTTGCTGACAACCACAGGTAATGGATTGTTAATAAAACCAGTTACCCAGGGCCTGAGACTGAGTTTACAATCCCAATGCTAATGGACCCCAGAGAGGCAAAGGGTGCTGGAAACCACTTTCTTTCCCCTCAACTCCCTGGGCTAATGGCTTTACGGAGGTTGTAAACTACTGAGTATTTCAATGATGAGAGTGACCTCTCTTGGCCCAATGACCCGTGGTGCCTTGATTGACACCTAAGCCTGGAATTCCTTAGAGCTGCAAGAACCAGCTTTTCTCTGGGCCTCTGGTCTGAACCATGAGACCTAGAGATTCCCCTGGGAATTTCCCAGGTGTCTCTGGGAGTCGTAAGTCTTTGCTCACCCATCCTGCCTCAAGCCAGGAATAGTTCAGACTGGCAGCTTCGATAACAAATGCATGTTGTCTGAACTCAGTTCTCAGATAATTACCCCATCGCCACATAGAACGTCTTGGAAGGCATCTTCTAGTTCTGAGGTTATCATTCGTTCATTCAGTTAATCATTTATCCAGCTCATTTTAATGAATATGGTGGCCAGCCTTCAAAGTGGCCCCCAATGGTCCCTGCCTCCCGCAGTTAATAATGCCTTTGTGTAGGATCCTCCCACACTGAATAGGGCTGACCTTTGTAGCCAGTAAGCTGTGTCAATAATAGCATGACTTTTGAGGCAAGGGCATAAAAGAGACTATGGCTTTCATGTTGCCCTCTCTTTTAGATCACTTCTCCGGGGGATGCCAGCCACCATGTTGGGAAGACACTCAAGCAGTCTTGTGCAGAAATCCACATGGCAAAGAACTGAGGCCTCCTGGCAAAAGCCGTACGAATCCACCATTGTGGAAGCAGATCTGCCAGCCCCAATCAAGCCTCCAGGTGAGACCACAGCCCAGACGACGTATTCTCTGCAACCTCATGAAAGACTCTGAGCCAGAACCACCTGGATGAGCCATTCCCAGATTTCTGACCCACAGAAACTGTTTGAGATAATCAACGTTGACTAGTTTAAGCTGCTAAATTTGGGGGTGATTTGTTATGCAGCAATCGATAGCTAATATAAAAAGCACCTGTTGTGTGCCAGACCCTGAACTAGGCAGTAGCATGCAAAAATGAACAAAGCAAGTACAGCTCTGCCTATAGACCAGAAGCAAATCTTTCCAAGACGATAGAGTTAGTCTGGAAAGATTAAGAGTGCTTGGAAATTGGGATCTGATATCAGTATACAGTAAAATTATAATCTTCTCTAGGAAGGAAAATTTTAAAAATGCCTTTTACTTTATATTTCTGAATTGTCTTTTTTAAAAAAATAATTTTTATCAAGGCATCTTCTCATGGGAATTTAATTAATATACCTTTTCAGAAAGGCTTCTTGGCAACTATATCAAAAAAAAAAAAACCTCATGAAAGTGTGCATACCGTTTGACCCAGAAATGTCACTTAATTTATTATAAATATACAGAAATGTATGAAAAGAGGAAAAGAAATGGGTGCCCACTACACTGTTGGTCATGAGTGCCAAAAATTGGAAAGTGCCTCAATGTCAACAATAGTAAGTGGGTTGAATTAGTGTTTAATCCTGAGCCATTCAGACATTGGAATCTTATGTAACAATTAAAAATGATGTTGTAGTTCCACATTCCTTTTCAAGGAAATGTGACCCGACATATTGCTAAGGGAGAAAGACAGGTCATATAACAGGATATACTTTATAAACTCTATTTTAATAGGAAACAGATATATTTATATATAAAATTATTGGAAAGCTAAACCACAACAAGTTAATGATGTTATGTCTAGGCAGAAGGATTAGAGATATGTATGAATATATACATTTCTTATTTCTTTTGACTTGCCCATGTTTTTTAATTTTTATTTTAAAATCATGGATTACTTCAAGAATATATAGAGTTTCAAACATGTTTTAGTTAGGGCTCCCTACCTGCTCATTACTTATGCTCACCTTTACTGTTCTCGGGCGGTTTGTCGGTCCCTAACCCACCAGCGCAGAGCAGCCCCCAAGTTCTGACCTTCTCCCTCCCTTCCTGACAAGCTCCTGGGGAGAAGAGATATTCCTGGGTCCTCAAATAAAATACAGAATACAGATCTCCCTTGGGGCACCCCAAAACAACCCCCTCCACCCTCTACAGGGAAGACCTGCCTCCCTGGAGAGCCCTTGGCCTGTTGACTAACTCTGGCGAGTAGCTGCTGTCTTTGGCTCTAAGGGCAGAATGAATGGAAGAGGCTGATTTAGTGCCCACCAAGGACCCACACAGAAAGCTGGCTGACAGCGTTCCCCACTTGGCGTGGCTCTTGCAGGATTTGTGGCTTCAGCAGAGAAGCTTTTAAGAGATCATAAACGGACTTAAGTGATCAGGAATTTTATCCGATTGAAATGAAAGTCTGCAGGAAGGAGGCTAGACCTTAGAGCTTGGCCAAGGTCCACTTCGGGGCAGAGAGAGTGTAACAGGCAGCTCAACGTCCTCGCTGAGTACCTCAAGCAAGAGATGTCCACCTGGACCCTTTCTGTCTCTTGAGTTCACCCACAGGTGAACCCTGCTCTTGCTAAGACAGCCTCTCTCTGTTCCCATGACGGGTCTGCCCCCCGACCAACATTCCAGCAATTATTCTCGTTCCTCCGCTTCACCTTCTACCCCTCCAGACAGATCCATTCATCCATTTGCCTGTAAGAGGTCCACAATGACACACTGAGAGGTTTAGACTTTCTGAAGACAAGGAAGAGCCCATTTATTCCCTCAAGGCAATTGAGCGCCTCCAAAGCATGAGGATGGAGCTTGCCCTGGACCAAGCACTGGGCACAGAACCGTGCACAAGACCACAGGGTCCTGTAGCTGCAGGGCTCACCTGCTAGGCAGGAGAAAGATGCTAAACAAGTAAATAAATAAGGAAGATTATTTCTGATGGTGCTGCATGGAAGGAAACAGACCTGCGATGAAGTGGGAGAATAACTGAGACTTTGGTCCAAAGTCGGGGAAGATCTTTTGGAAGACGAACATTGGAGCCAACACCTGAATAGACCATCAGAATCTTTTACAACTGCCCCAGTTCAGTGGAGAACTTGGGCTGGTCCTATTCAACTGCATCTAGGCACAATACACACTGGGCTTTCTGGTCCTCTGGACCACCACCCACCTCAGTGATGTTCAGAACCCTACCCTCCATCTCCGGGGCCTGCAAGTATCCTGGGAGGATGGAAGGAGAGGCTGTTCGTGGGAGAAAGCCACACAGTGAGCCAGCAAAGTCTCAGGAACTCTGTGGCCTGGGTGTCTAACATGCGGCATGCTGACTGTGACTGAAGAGAAATCCTGGCCAGATGCTACCAGGAAGAACAGTCAATGTGGTCCCCAGCACTTCCTGGAGCAAAAACTGGACAATCTAATGCTGCTTAGATCCTACCAGCTGTGGATGCACCTTCAGGCAGAGATTGATCCAGGTGCTTGTATCTGTTCAACCTCTTCATGTCGGATCCTCTCTGTTTGGCCCTTTTATCTCTTTCCCACCTCAAATTCTTCCCATCTTTTTCCCTCCCTTCCAGCCTAAATATCCTTTTTTTTTTTTTCTGATTCAGGGGATGAAGCTCACTCTTATTCATAATAAACACAAATATATTTTTATGACCTGAGTTCCCCATGAAAGGATGTAGGATTTTGAATTTCAAAAGACAGGGCAAGTCTCCATTTTCCTTTGTTTTCTGCCCTCTCAACTTACTAACCCTATAGCTTTACTGGAAGGATTACAGAGATAGTACTAACCCTATAGCTATTTGGAAGGATTACAGAAGTAAATGTTCTAGAAAGCATGTAGAAAATGCCTGGCCAGCACACAGCATTGTAACTGTTAGCAAATTCCCAGGTGAAGAATGAAGGAAAACAGTGGTCTGGGCAGCGGGCACAGCCTGGGGAGTAGCGTGAGGACGGGAACAGAACAAAACGGAAGGGAACCCACATCAGTGGTACGAATCCAGCCACACGACCAGTTCATCCAATTCAATTCAAGCAGTATTTAATTTATTTTTCAGGCACCAATTTTAAGGAAAATAACATTCTTGGGTCTTGTCAAACAGTCCACCAAGACGTACCACGTGATTTTCTGGAACTCCATCCAGATCCTACCCAGATCGACTCTCGGAGCTGAAAAACAACAAATGCCACCGCCCTTCCCGCCGCGGCACATCCCTTTCTGGTTAAAGCTGCTGTTTCTTTCAAAACGACAGATGTTGACACGAATTCTTGCTGCCACCCACAAGAAAAATTGGGTGGACTCCTGCAATCCCCTCCGCCCCGTCCAGGACTCAGATCCCTTTTCTCTCCCCGTTCCCTCCCTGTCCCTCCAGAGTGGCGGCCAGTCTGCCTGTCCCGCGCCAGGCCAGCTGCTCATTCATCAGCGGGTGCTGCCACGCACGCTGCCGTGGACCCCGCCGGCTCCTTCCCGCCCCTCTCGCCGGCCCGTATGGAACGAGTTGCTCTGTTTTCACTCCTTATCAGAAATGGAACTACTTCTGCATCTTTGTGGAGTTTTTCTGCATCTGTGAGCTGGATGGATGTTTAACCCTTCCCTTTCCAAGGTGCTGCGGGGCTGCTGCCTCCCAGAAGGTGGGATCCCCGGATGCAGAATCCTCAGGTCACATGGCAGGGTGGGGAGGAATCCAGTTACATCCCTCTGTGACTTCAGAAAGCTTGTTGAAGTAGCCTCTCCTCCATTTTATTAATCTTGAACCTGCGCCTCTAGGATAGAAATGACAACAGCCAGCATGCTTTGGGTGCTTACTACGGACACATTTAATTCATCTAGCAACCCACGGAGATAATGTTGTTATTATCCATTTTATAGATGAAGCTCAGAGACGTAAAGTAACTTGCCCAAAGTCACACAGCCAGGGAGTGGCAAAGCTGAGCCATCTGAACCACGGCTAGAATCCGCATCCATGACACTGGACACCTGCATAGGATCACAAATGATCGTGCCCTGTGATGTAGGACAGTCCTTCCATCCCAACCCACTGAATTTTACAGATATTCTAGCTGAAAGGGGGGGCACAATAGGCAAGTAATGTGCCCAAGGGTGTACAGCTAGTAAATGAGAAAGCCCGTCTAGAAAAGACCTAGATGCTCTACAGCACCCATTTATTCTCACTTTCTCCTTTGAGGAATATGGGGCTGAGGCCTGGTTACCCATAAACGAGGAATGAACAAAATTGTGCAGCCAAGAGCCTGGATTCTAGAGTCACGCAGAGCTAGGGCTGAATCCCGACGCCACCATTTACAGGCTGCCTGCACAGGGGCGAGCCGCCTCCCCTCCCTAAGCCTCCACGTCTTGAGCTGTACAACGGGCTCAACGTAAGGACTGACGGTGCACTGCAAAGATCAGGAAGTGTGGTCTCTGTCCTCAAGCAGTCCACGGTCCAGTGAGGGAGACAGATATATATGAACAGATGAAATGAAATATGATACCCATGATGAGAAAGCTTCACACAGACCTCTTTTTTCATACCCAGCTCTTGTTTCCCATATAAAGTTCCCTGAGAACTGATCCTTCTTTGTGTCCCTGATGCCACATGGTCCAAGGCACTGCACACATACAGGTTGACTATAATTATAGACAGCCAAACTAACAGTGGTTGAGACAAGATAGAATTTTATTTCTCCCACACATACAAATCCAGTTAAGTGGTCTGGGGCCAATCACCGAAGACCCAGGTTTCTCCAGTGTTGCTCTTCCATCTCCGACACACAACTCTCACCTCATGATGCAAGATAACTGCTTGGGAACCTGCCATTATGTCTGAATTCCAGCCAGAAGGAGGAAAGGAAAGGGGAAGGGTAGGGCATGATGTGGTTTGGATATTTGGCCCCTCCAAATCTCATGTTGAAGTTTGATCCCCGATGTTGGAGATGCAGCCTAGTGGGAGGTGTCTGGGTCATGGGGGCGGGTCTCTCATGAGTGGCTTGGTGCCCTCTCTGTGGTAATGAGTGAATTCTCTCTCTCTTAGTTTGTGCCAGAGTTGTTTGTCTAGAAGAGTCTGGCCCCTCCTTCTCTCGCCATATGACACACCTGCTCCCCCTTCACCTTCCACTTCGATTGGAAGCTCCCTGATGTCCTCGCCAGAAGCAGATGCTGGCGCCATGCTCTTGCACAGTCTGCAGAACCGTGAGCCAAATAAACCACATTTCTTTATAAATGACACAGTCGCAGGTATTCTTTTATAGCAATGCAAAACAGACTAACACAGGGCACATCACTCCCCTTTAAAGGCACAAATAAAAATTATACAAATCCCTTCGGCTCATACCCCATGAGCCAGGACTTAGTCACATGGCCACATTTAGCTGCAAGGGAGTCTGGGAAGTGTTTTTTTTATGCTGGAGAGCCAGGCATAATGCTAAAGGTGCTGTTACCATCGCAAAGTGGAGGAGCCAAATGATCAAGACTCTGCCACAAGTAGAAGTAATTTTAAAAAGAAGAATATGAATAACAGTAATAGCTAACATTCATGGAGTGTTTACTCTTGTGCCAGGCACAGTTCCTTTAATCCTCACAGCAACCCTATGTGTTAGATGCCATTATTATCCCCATTCTACAGAAGGGGAAACTGAGGCTCAGAGAAGTACTTATGATTTACCTACAGTTGCTCAACTGGTAAAGTCAGGATTAGACTGATTTAGTAAAGAAGTAAGCTCAGCTGTTTGTAACCCAAAAAGATGGGACATTATTACCCTCTCAGCACTGGGGAGCCATGGTAGGTTTAGACCAGGGTAGGTAAAGTCATAAAAGTCTAAGGGTTTTATGTGTCTTGTCTCATTTCAACCTCAGTCCTGTTAATATCCCCATTTTGGTTGTGTCTGTTTTGTTTACTGCTGTCTCCCTAGTCCGTAGAATGGTGTCTAGTACATAGTAAATGCTCAATAAACATTTTTGGAATTGTTGAAAAATCACATCTGCAATGAAATTACTATATGTATCATTATGGTTTAAGGTCTGGCTCTAATAGATGGCAAATTCCATTTAGGAATTCCACTTGGGACAGGGCAAGAGTCCCAGCCATGCTGTGTATTGCTTCCCCGGTTCCCGATTCAGTTCTTGGAACGCGGTGAGCACTCGCTAAATGCCTGCCAAATGAGTGATCATCCTTGTTACAGAGAATGAAGAGGTTGAGAGGAATCTCTTTAAAATACTACCCAGGGACTTATCCTTTTCTCAAATTGGAAATGAAATAAAAACGAAAGAACACGGCTGCCAACGAACTGATGAGGCTCCCAACTGCCGGACTCCAAATTCACTCTGGATTCTGCTCAGAGCTGGCAGAACACCGCCGGCTGGTGCAGGGGCAACTGCAAGGATCGTGAGGTTTCTGGGGTACCGAACAGTGTTGTGTGGATTTCGAAACCAAACAAGTCAGTTTCGATGAGTTGGGTGCAAAGGAATCCAAATCGTAAGAATTAAAATCCTCTGGAACATGAAATGGCTTTGGACTAAAGGACTCAGCTGGAATACCTGCTGTGTCCCTGAAAAAAAGAAAAATTGTTTCAAACTACTTTCAGGCATGTTCCCGAACTTACCCAGTGCCTGTGGTCTGCCCTGACAGAAGGCACTTTTCAGTGAGTCGTTGGGACTCGCTGTTCGGCAGCTTGGAATGGTCCATAGCTCAGCAGCTCCTTTTCATCTGACAAACTCTCTGCTAACTGACATCCTGAGACAGCAGCATTAGGCAAACGGGCTAGACCACCAAAGCCTTAGGAACAAAACACTCCCCGACTAGACAAGTCAAACCACTGAGCCGGGAAGGCAAAACTCTGTGCTTGGCGAGGCAAAATTTCAAAGTTCGTTTCCACCACTGCACAGGCTTGGAAACTGGTTACTTCTTGTTGAGAAACCTGGCAATCACTATTGCTACTGACAGTCAGCCACCCAAATCCACATCATTCTAGACACAAGGAATAATGATCTGCAGTAAGTAACTCAAAAGTCCCATGCTCCTGCCTGGGTCTCCTTCTCTACGTTTCCCCATCTGTGTGGAAAAACAAAGAACATCTGGAGAATCATCTCCGCCCAAATCCTTTTGCACACAGCTCCTGACATACCCTCCTTCTTGCATTTTCTTGAATCCAGGAAGCTCTTTCTCGCCTTGGACTCTTAGCATCCACTGTTCCCTCTGCTCCCGAGGCTCTTCCCTCCACCTTAACACAAAAACCAGAGACTCCTTCAGATCTCAACGCAAATGTCACTTCCCCCTCCCCCTCCCCTCACACCTTGTTTTCCATGGTATCATTCACCAATATCTGCATTGATTTATTTGTCCTTTTTAATCTGTCAAACATCTGATTCTCCCACTTGTCTATAATCTCCTTGGGGAGGGGGCTTGGGTGTTTTGTTCGTCGCTGTAGACCTCTCTGCCTCACCCGCTCATCTTCCATTTAGAAACCAGACGCTGCCAGCCAGAGGGGCTGGAATTCAGAGTCATGGAGGAAGACACAGACGCAGCCAGTGCTAATAGAGTCAAGAGCCATCTATCACTCCCCCATCCGTGACAGCTAGATGGATTAATAATCCTGGTTGGCCTGAAACTAACTGGTAGACCCAACGGGTCTGGCCCACACTTCGCCTTGGCTCATGAATTCCTGCAGTGGCACAGGCTGGAGTTTGCCCACCTCATCCTTCAAGCCCTGC